>NC_090740.1:15981224-15991224 GCF_036898095.1 Palaemon carinicauda | reverse complement strand
AAAAAAAAAAAAATAGCACAATATATTTAGATTCATATCACTTCATTCTTCTCTGTAGACGAATCTTTATAGTCTCGTAATGGTATGAAAACTACTCCAATTCACAAGAGAAATACACAAAAATTAATAAAAAAGAAAAAAAAAAGAAAAAAAAAGTAGGAGCACAGCTGAAAGGTGCATAAGTAATTTGTTGACAGGCAGTTCTGTTTTCTACACTGTTAGGAAAAAAAACGTATTTTGAATCGGAAATTATACGTAAAAATATACTGCTCTCAGCCGTATTTCAGTAAAATACAGGCGACCGTAATTTGACCCTACTTTATTATAATCTTTCACGGGTTGGTAACCGTAATATCACTCATTTACGTCAATATATCCGTTTTTAAAACAGTAAATGCCTGGCAACATTCGTTCAAAGATTCTTATGGTTTTTTCGAGAAATTTTTAATAGTGTATGAAAGAATTTGAATGAATGAATGATTTGAATTTTTCTGGCATCCTGACATCGAAGGTCATTGACGCTAATTTCCATGAAAGACAGTCGTGAAGCCAGAAAGACATGTAATGAGTGCAAAGACAATAACTACACTGAATTTTTTTAATGAGGTGCATTTGCATCGACTCGCAGCGGTGCCCTTTTAGCTCGGAAAAGTTTCCTGCTATCTGATTGGTTAGAATTATCTTCTCTAACCAATCAGGGAGCAGGAAACTTTCCCGAGCTAAAAGGGCACCCTTGCGATTCGGTGCAAATCTGCCTCACTGAAAAAAAAGATTGACTGTAGTGAATAAGTGTCAAAGAGAAGGAAGGGGATGGTCCCATCGCAAAAAAGAAAAAAAAAAGAGCAATAAATCTGTTATGTAAGTTGCACGGAAATGGAGACCACCTCCCAATCTCTTAATGATGACACACGGTCTTATATATATTTTTTTTCTTTTCAGTAATGGAGCCCTTTCCATGCGTAATTAGAGAAGTTGCTTGGTCCAAAGTTGAGAATTAAACTGAAAGTTCAAGTAATATATATGAAAGTAATATACATGCTGATAGCCCTCTTGTTAGATATTATAGATCTGTTTCTACATACATACATACATACATATACCAAGGCACTTCCCCCAATTTTGGGGGGTAGCCGACATCAACAAATGAAACAACATAAAAAAAGGGGACCTCTACTCTCTACGTTCCTCCAGCCTAACAGGGGACTCAACCGAGTTCAGCTGGTACTGCTAAGGTGTTTCTACTAAAAAAAAAAAAAAAAAAAAAAAAAAAAAAAAAAAAAAAAAAAATTTTCTTTTTTTCTCTGCATCTTCACATTTGTTGTTGGTATTATCTGACACAAGAATTGTTGGGTTTAATAACCAGTGTCTCTTATTATTATGAGACTCTTAGAAGATATATCATTTTGAATTTAGTGGAATTCAAGGGACTATTTAATCCTATTATTAGGTAAAGATTCTTGCTTCAGTTTTACCCAGATAAAATAATCCGAATTATATTTTCCTAAAACAATGGATATTTTTTTTCCCAAAAAGAGTTTCCTGTTATTATTAAATAAGGATTTTTGCTTCAATATTGCATAAGACGTTAAAACAAATAAGATAATCCGGATTATATTTTCCTAAAAACTAAGAAAATTTTCTTCCCCCAAAGAGTTTCTTGTTATTAAATAAAGATTTTTGCTTCAGTTTTGCCCAGCTAAAATAATCCGAATTATATTTTCCTAAAACAATGGACATTTTCTTCCCCACAAAGAGTTTCCTGTTATTATTAAATAAGGATTCTTGCTGCAGTTTAGTATAAGAGGTTAAAACAAAACAAATATTCCGGATGAAATTTTCTTAAAAATAGGAAATTTTCTTCCCCCAAAGAGTTTCCTGTTATTATTAAATAAGGATTCTTGCTTTAGTTTTGCATAAGAGGTTAAAACAAATAAGATAATCCGGATTATATTTGTCCTAAAAACTACGAAAATTTTCTTCCCCTAAATAGTTTCTTGCTATTAAATAAAGATTCTTGCTTCAGTTTTGCCCAGATAAAATAATCTGAATTATATTTTCCTAAAACAATGGACATTTTCTTCCCCCAAACCGTTTCCTGTCATTATTAAATAAGGATTCTTGCTTCAGTTTTGCATAAGAGGTTAAAACAAGACAAATAATCCGGATTAAATTTTCTTAAAAACAGAAAATTTTCTTCCCCCAAAGAGTTTCCTGTTATTATTAAATAAGGATTTTTGCTTCAATTTTGCATAAGAGGTTAAAACAAATAAGATAATCTGGATTATATTTTCTTAAAAACTAAGAAAATTTTCTTCCCCCAGAGAGTTTCCTGGATTCGGAACAAAGATATCATGCTGCTCGCCTTGGGCGATGTAGTCATCGCGAACGACCCGCGAATCTTCGTGACTCATTCTGGACCACCAGACACCAAAGAATCACCAAGACACTCTCAGGTAAGATCTTTAACATTTCCTTAAATACTCTCTCTCTCTCTCTCTCTCTCTCTCTCTCTCTCTCTCTCTCTCTCTCTCTCTCTCTGAGACCTGTTATTTGATGCCCTGATTCACTCTCTCGCTTCATCGAAATGTTCTTAAATATTCTCTCTCTCTCTCTCTCTCTCCTCTCTCTCTCTCTCTCTCTCTCTCTCTCTCTCTCTCTCTCTCTCTCTCTCTGAGACCTGTTATTTGATGCCCTGATTCAGAATAATTCTGAAGAACATAAAAAAAAAAAGATAAAGTACAGTTAGGTTTCAACTTAATTTTTGGGATAAAACACTTAGAAAAAACCGTAATTTCAACCGGAAATTCTCCGGGAAAATATCCGGTTTTCAACCATATTTCAGTAAAATACAAGCGACCGTAATTCTACCTTACTTTGTTATTCTTTTACGGGTTGGTGACCGTAATATCACTCTTTTACGTCAATATAACCGTTTTCAAAATGTTGTAAAAACCTGGAAGAAATGGTGCCAGACATTTAGTTTTTTTTTTTTTTTTTTTTTTTTTTTTTTTTTTTTTTTTTTTTTTTTTTTTTTTTTTTTTTTTTTTATTGCAAATTTTGAACAGTGCGCGAATGGAGCAAATGAAGCTGTTCTTTCACGAATTAAAAAGAATGAATTCACTCATGCTTTCCATTTTGCATTTTCATTGTGTTCATGCGGATATGCATTAATGAATTATTGAATAATTGAATTGAGCATATAGAGTCATAACTAGAATTACCATTAATCTTGTCTTTATGAGAATGTCAGTTATACTGTTATAAAACGCAATTTTAATCGGAAATTCTCCATAGAAAATATATTATTCTCAGCCGTATTTCAGTAAAATACAGGCGACCGTAAGTTTTACCCTACTTTGATATTATCTTTTACGGGCTGGTGACCGTGACGTCAATATATCCGTTTTCAAAACGGTAAAGGCCTGGGAACATTTATTCCAGGATTTTTACCCCCCCCCCTTTTTTTTTTACGACAAATTTCCAACAGCGTATGTCAACGACTAAATCAATTAGCTCTAAAAATATATGTTTTGAGAATAGCGAGAAAATATCTATTTATTTTTTTTATTTCAAGAACGTCCAGCAAAGTTCGATATAGAATCAGCTCTAGTAGATATTCATGTCAGATATACTCAACTATAAGATGAACAAACTCGTTTCACTTCGTAAAATATCCGCCAAGAGCTAAAGAGTATTAAACCTTCTAGGTCTGCAAGAATTTCATTTTTTCGTTTTTAACTTTAAATTTTCAAAAGATTTATTAGAGCTTTCTAGTTCAACTTCATTATAACTATAATTAAAAAGGTGAAATCTATTGTTCACGTCACTTTATAACAAATAATGAATTTATTATTCTTGATTTGGATCACGCTTATAATTCAGGAAGATTAAAAGGTTTAAAGGCCACTCATGAATGGCAGAGGCGAGAGACAGCGACAATGCCCTGGCTAGCAAGACAATGCTCTAAACGTTGATCATATATACATATGATCAGCGTCCAATCTCTTTCTCCAACCAAGCTAGGACCAGGGATGGCCAGACAATGGCTGTTGATGACTCAGCAGGTAGACCTACACACTCCCCAAAACTTCCCAGTTTTAGCACACAAGGATGGTAGGGTTTCAGACACTACAAGAAGTTATAGAGCTTGAGCGGGACTAGAACCCCAGTTCGGCGACAGCCAGGTAGGGACGTTTTCAACAGGCCACCAACAACCCTAAATTCCAAAATCCCCTGACCACGACACAGAGATATCATCAAGATCTGGAAATCACAAAAATGGCTATAAAAAAAACCCGAAATGCAATGAACTTTCAAACAATATACAACGTTAAGCTACAACCCTAGTTGGAAAGGGCAGGATGTTATAAGCCCAAGGGCTCCAACAGGGAAAATAGCCAAGTGAAGATAGGAAATAAGTAAATAAATAAACTACAAGAGAAGTAATGAATAATTAAGATAAAATATTTTAAGAACAGTAACAGTATTAAAAATAAATTTTTCATAAATAAATATAATAACATCAAAAAATGAGGAAGAGAAATAAGATAGAATAGTGTGTCTAACTGTACCCTCAAGCAAGAGAACTCTACCCTAAGACAGTGGAAGACCATAGTACAGAGACTATGGCATTACTACGACTACAAAACAGTGGTTTATTTTTGGATTGTCCTCCAAGAACTGCTTACCATAGCTATAGAGTCTCTCCTACCCTTACCAAGAGGAAAGTAGCTACTGAATAACACAGTAGTTAACCCTTTGAACGAAGAAGAATTTTTTGGTAATTTCAGTGTTCTTGAATGTATGGGGACAGAGGAGAACGTGTAAAGAATAGGCCAGATATTCGGGAAAATTTGCCGTAACCAGAGAGAGGATCAAATGTACTATCTGATAAGTCAAAGAACCCAATAACTCTTTATCGGTAGTATTTCAACGGGTAAGCTGGTGACCTGGCTAACCGACTACCTACCATAAAGGAAATATAGATTATCCTTAACGAAAATGGCACCCACCAACCTCGCCCTACAACCCCCGCCCCTCCTAAGGCTAACGAGCATCAAACAACTGCTCCAACAACAGAGGAGTAGTCATAAAGGTCATCAAACTAAGAGATTATCATCTTCAGAAATGCCATTTTTTTTATATATATTATTCTTAACAACATCTGCGTAACTTTCGGGAAAACTGTGAAGCTCAAAGATAGATAAGTAAAAACTGATGTAATCTCTTCAGAAAATGAAATCTTACATGTTTCTATCCTGTAGATATTTTAGTCAAAGTAAATTACTTTTATAGTGATGAAAAAATGGGTATTATAAGAGGCAGTTGTTAAGTTTCATATGAAATCTGATAATGTGGATGCTAATATTATATTTCAAGTTATGAAAGAAATCATGCCAGCACCCATGGAGGGAAATATATTCCATGATAAAAAATTATCGATATCTAATTAAATTTCCATTCCATAGTTATATACAGAAATTGGGGAGCAGTGTATATATTTAAAATCAGAACTTGGAATACTGCCTTCAATGAATATTAGAAAAAAAATAAATTTCTAAAGGAGTCATTTTTGCAACATGATATTTCTGTGATCATTTTCAGTAATCTTAATTTCCCTTTATTGCATCCTCTTTAATTATTATAATGGTAATAACCTTTTACGTAATGTTTGTTACGCGTTCCAAATTTACACCTAACACAAAATCCAATTCCATGCATCGAAATAAGCATCTTCTGTCTTCCTACTAATGAAAACTCCCTACTAATCCAACAAGTTATTATTGTAACGTAATAATCCGAGTTACTTTTCAGCCGAGTTTATAATAACTTGTTTCCGCAAAAGGTATTAACTTCCCCGGAGCAAATACTCTAATTCATTTTAACTTGAGGGAGAGGCAACTCTTGAAACTCTAAACCATGTTTGCTGAGACCGTGGTGACTTTATACCAACTGCCCATAAGCTCTGTAACTTTAACTGAGGCAACAACAAGTTTTTGGGTTAACAAAAACTTTTGGAACCGGAGAAGTTTCGCCGTAAACACTCTCAGCCAGTCTGCGTTTTTTTACATTCTTTTCATTAGGTAATTCTCTTGAATAGGAAAAAAAATAACTAGAAATCTAACTCGGGTAGTAAATAATAATAATGATAATAATAATATACATATATATATATATATAGTATATATATATATATAGTATATATATATATATACATATACATATACATATACATATACATACACACACACACACCATATATATATATATATATATATATATATATATATATATATATATATATATAGTATATATATGTTATTATTATTATTATTATTATTATTATTATTATTATTATTATTATTATTATTATTATTATTATT
The DNA here is from genome assembly GCF_036898095.1 of Palaemon carinicauda. Lineage (NCBI taxonomy): Eukaryota > Metazoa > Arthropoda > Malacostraca > Decapoda > Palaemonidae > Palaemon > Palaemon carinicauda. Next base: position 15,984,841 of record NC_090740.1, on the reverse strand, counting down.
ATCTATACGATACGATTGAGGAAAGTAAATTCTATTTATTACTATTGATAAATCATTTAGAATATTGTACCATAGGAAAAAAAAATGCTCCAAAATTCTCCACGTGTCTCTTTTCACCTATAATTACTTTTATAGCCCGGCCATAAAAAATTGAACAGAGAACGAAAAAAGGTACATTATTTTTAAATATTAAAACTACTAAATATTTCAGTGGTAGAGTTCCACCACAGCTACTTTTTACCAGTGACCATTTTTTTCATGGCTTTTTTTTAATTTTATTTATACCTTTAATTTTACAAATGATACAGTAGTCAAAATCCTTAAATTATAGAGTGAACGAGAGGAGTGTATGATATGTGAAAGCTATAAAGCTAAATTTATATCTTATATAAAATAGGACTATTAAATATTACGATAAAATCCAAACGTACGATAAACTTAACCCCTAACAAATTAAGCTTACCTTCTCTCTCTCTCTCTCTCTCTCTCTCTCTCTCTCCTCTCTCTCTCTCTCTCTCTCTCTAACAAATTGAGCTTCTCCTCTCTCTCTCTCTCTCTCTCTCTCTCTCTCTCTCTCTCTCTCTCTCTCTCTCTCTCTCTCTAACAAATCAAGTTTCCCCCCCCTCTCTCTCTCTCTCTCTCTCTCTACTCTCTCTCTCTCTCTCTCTCTCTCTCTCTCTCTCTCTCTCATCATTAAAGTAGAGGAGATCCTTACGGAATCCTAAACACGTTTTTACTTGTTAGAAATTGAATTTCTACCAACGAGAAATAATTTTCTGATACCGGAAATGGTTTTCCTCCCTACCGTGGAATAGTACTGAATTTGAGGAAGATTCTGGGCTGTTTAGAAAATCCTTACAAACCTTGAGTTAATCTATAAGAGAAAAATCTGATGCTGTAATGATCATTATATCAAAATGAGAAAAAAATCGTAATATGCTAATTTATTTTTTTCTTTATTTTCATCATTAATCTTTTAAAGATAATTGGTAGCCCAACACATAGGCTGCAGCCCCAAGATTTGGGAAGACTTAAATGTTTTGGGCAAAGAAGCCAGTGCAGCAGAACTATTCAACTGCCAGATAGTGAATGGTAATCAATTCTATATATATATATATATATATAATATATATATATATATATATATATATATATATTTATATATATATATATATATATATATTTATATGTATAAATATATATATATATATATATATATATATATATATATATATATATATATATGTATATATATATATATATATATATATATATATATATATATATATATATATATATCTGTGTGTGTGTGTATTGTGTGTATATATGTATTAATACAATTACTTGGATTTAAAGGCAAAATATTTTTCTTCTGGCATAGGTAGTTAACCCCCTTGATAGGAAAGGGTCCCCTACGCTAATGCCCAACGGAAAATTTCAACTCATTAGCCTAACGTATACCAATCAGTTGGTTTCTGGAACTCTGCTGCCTAGGAAGTGTCACAGACTCAGTATTTCAATGTATTGATACGTCAGGTCAGGAGTGTTTATTGTGTACAGTGAATGGCTATTGATACGTCAGGTCAGAGTGTTTATTGTGGACAGTGAATGGCTATTGATACGTCAGGTCAGAGTGTTTATTGTGGACAGTGAATGGCTATTGATACGTCAGGTCAGAGTGTTTATTGTGGACAGTGAATGGCTATTGATACGTCAGGTCAGAGTGTTTATTGTGGACAGTGAATGGCTATTGATACGTCAGGTCAGAGTATTTATTGTGGACAGTGAATGGCGCAACCAATAAACCACTGCTTTCAGAAGTGAAAAGGGTTTAGGTCTCAGAAAACATGATGTACCATGAGTCCCGAGGAGAACCTAGGAAATGTTTATGGAACACTTGGTGGAAGAGAAAGTCCCTTCAGTGGCAGATGAGTGTCTCCTCCTAAGGCCAATAGCAACTCCACTTTTCATTATGTGGAGCTTCCAGAAAAGAAGATAATTGGATCGGGGTTTTTTACTCTGCGTGGATGTGGTGCCGGATAGAAGAAAGGTATGACAGTTGATGTATTTAGCTCGGAGGGTAAGTTAAGTCTTTTGTATAATAGCGACTGTCTGGAGTGAAAGCTCTGCGCAATCTGGGTGTTTGCGTGTTTATGTCTGTTTGTGTGTTGTATCGAGACAAAAGTAAAAGGGCCTTTAGTGAAGAAAAGAGGAGAACGAAGTAACTAGGAAGAAAGGGGCATAAATAGGGAATAAGAAACATTTATATCGTCAAGAAGACTTTTGTAACAAGGAAAATGATACACAATAGTTTAAGAATTGCATAGATGAGATTGATCCGGACAGGAAAAAGATTGCAGTAGTGAGTATGGCCAAAGAATGGGAAAGAATGAAGTTCTCGGGAAATACTGAATTTGTGCTGGGTAAAGTTATGAGAATATTAAATAGGAATTTAAAGTCAAAGCCGATGGATGAGAAAAGGGTGGCATTTTTTGGTACGCAATTGGGGGTCCGTAGAGTTAGATATAATGCTCAAGAGCAGACAGCACTAATGTTGTGGTATTGAATGTGTTGAGAATGTTCTCTACTTCTGTAATTGTAGGGTTCCCAAAAAGGATGTATAAAACTGTATGCATATATTTACGACAGAAAATATGGTGAGTTGAAGAGCTTTTTAGATATGCTTTTAATACAGAGTAAATGGAAGAGAAAGTTACTGGGTTGTATTGAAGAGAAGAGTCACTGGAGGTATATCTGATAATCATATGACAAAGTTTGTGTTTACAAATGCAATTATGAAAAGTGAAGGCAATAGTAAGGAAATGAGAATACCATATTTGGATGAAATTGGTTGAATGTTTATCTAAATTAATAGGTCGTTTGTAAAATTCCATGGTAAGGTTATGGATACAGTAGAAAATGCTTCTAGATATAAGAGAGAGAGAGAGAGAGAGAGAGAGAGAGAGAGAGAGAGAGAGAGAGAGAGAGAGAGAGAGAGAGAGAGAAATCTTTTGCATAAAGGTTTATGAAATCCAAACGACAAGTGGTGTTATAAGGAAGTGAGAGCTTTAGCATAAAAGAAAAATTATTATTTAAATTGCATGACAGAGGAAAATATAGTGTACAGATATACAGGAGGATAAAACAGAGTAGTCAACCAGTTAATTAAAAGAGATGCATGCAACAAAAATATATGGGAGAAGATGAACAGAAGCTTTAAGGAGAAGAATCTCCTGTCTATGGAAGGAAAGATAGAAAGAGAGGTTACGAATAATATATCCAAATAGAGTGGACCTCTCTGTTATGAAGGCAGTCCTGGAGTAATGGAGACAGTAATTCAAATAGTTGCTGAATATTGGAAATATAGAAGAAGCAGTACTGTTTGGTTCAAGATTAGTTGATTTTCTTAATTTCTAAGTTCTCTCACTTGCTTTCTTTGACTGTGATATTGTTTATATATATATATATATATATATATATATATATATATATATATATATATATATATATATATATATATATATATATACATATATATATATATATATATATATATATATATATATATATGTATATATATATATATATATATATATATATATATATATATATATATA
>NC_090740.1:15971224-15973724 GCF_036898095.1 Palaemon carinicauda | reverse complement strand
GAAGATACCTATACAAGAAATACAGCAATCCTAAAACTACCTAAAGATAGTGAGAAAATTCCAATTGAGAAAGGAACTAGACAGGGAGACCCTATCTCTCCTATATTATTCACAGCATACCTAAAAGAAGTTTTAAAAACATTACATTGAGAAAATGCAGAGATTATGTGCCCAAGGAAAAGGAAATAAGTATTCTTGATGCAGCAATTACCGGTTCTATTGGGCAATGCCTTTTTTAAATGCAGTTGTAATATGTTTTTTTTTTTTAGTCTAGCAGATGCAAATGTTTCAGGAATGAAACCGCTTGTAAAGCAAATTGTTTTTTTAATATTTCATTTATATTCAACCTTGTTCTAATATTAAATATTTTTTTTAGATAAATTTAGATGTAATATTCTGTTTCTTTTATTCACTGTTTATATATAACCTTATTTTACTGTTTAATATGTTAAATAATGTTAGATATTTTACTTCTCTCTATTCCTTCCCTTTCCATTGAGAAAACGAATGAAAGTATTCACAACTGTTTACTTACCGTTTTACTGTTTATTGGTCATTTTGTATATTATCTACTGTAGTCAAAGAGATAACATGTCTTAAAATAAAACTCAATAATAATAAACAAAACGTGTAAAGATATAAAAGACATTAGTTAAGTATTAATAAAGGAAATATGAACAGATGGGTGACTGCAGTGAAGAGATAAAATTGAATATATAATCAAGTAAATTCGTATGGTTTCCGCAACCTTTAATCTAACGGCAATAGAGTGGATAGGTAAAAGTCAATAATTCTGGGAATTAGGAAATAACCACGTTTGTGACAGTTATTTTGCAAAATTGCTAAGATTTTAGAAATAGTGCATTTTGACTGGAATTTTTCACTAATTGTGCATGGTAACTGAACTATCCATTAGTATGCAACTTTACTAGAAATTATGCTAATTAACGGATTTTGCAAATTTGCGGTAACTATATATATATATATATATATATATATATATATATATATATATATATATATATATATATATATATGTGTGTGTGTGTGTGTGTGTGTGTGTGTGTATGGATGGGTGGATGTGTGTGTTACACCCAGCCTGTGAAACTGCTCATTTCATGAAATGAGCAAATCATCTGACCACTTCATGACGAGACGACGCTATACTCATCAGGGACGTAATGGGTCGAGATGCTACTGAGTCTCTTCAGCAGGTGGCAGTAGGGTGTCGAACACTGGGTGATGATTGGCCGAAGTGGGTTGCCGTTTTTATGGGTTTTCACGTTGTCGGACAGGTATCCAGGGCCAAAATCTTCGGTGATAGTCTGGAGGTGGACGTGGTTTGTCGCCGCATTGATGGCTTCTATAGTCTTGTTCGCTTCACTCTCTTAATCTCGTTGATGGGGGTATGTGAGAGCTTTTCAAATTTGCAAGTGTTTGCCAGTATTAGATCGAGTTTATGATGGTATTCCTCGGTGTCTATCAAGACAAAGGCGGCAGTACTGTCAGCTCTTCTCACAGTCACTTGATCATCCTTCCTCAGCTCATTGGCCGCCTCTCTCGTGTCACTGGAAACGATGCCATTGGTGTAGTACCCACGGTCCATGAGGGCTTCAGGCAGGATCAAGGGCTGTAGATCTTGGGGTGTAGTTCCTGTGACAGAAGATATAGTTGATTAGGAGTTCTACTTCTAGCCTCTTGTCCGTGGATCTGGCTCACAAGTTGTAGTGACAGTTGAGCCCTAGTTTAAGGATTTCAGCCTGGGAGGCAGTAGGGGTGTATCATGATATGTTGATGTAGTACTGCTTTGGTTCGGTTATACAGAGCTCCCCCCATTGATGTTGATAAGCTTCTTGTGGAGGGTTCGCATCCTCTTAGCCCGATTCCGGTCCTTGAGGGTGCAGAGAGCCTGGCAGATGTTGTCCCGGTATGCCAGGCTGCTGTGGGTTAGGTGGACGGCTTCATCTTAGTGGTCATCATTGTTGGAGTCGCTGTATTTATTGCTGCTCAGGTCGGTGTTGTCAAGGGTTCCAGTTACCACTTCTGGTCGATGGGGGTCTCGTCTGATGTTCTCTCATTCCTCCTCCAGGATGTTCAGGCATTCCAAGAGTTCCTCCTTTACCGTTTTCTAATTGCTGAGTTATCTCTGGAGGAGGGTCCTTTGGTAGGCACTGGTCCTTGGGTCTTCTCGAGCTGAGGGTTCATGCAGTCTGAAATTAGTAGATATAGGTAGTTAAGACATGTTCTGTTAAACACAATGATTGCTTCAGTAGCATTGTTCTTGTATTCTATCTTCTCAATAGCTCTGATTATCTACTTAGAATTACTGCAATCAGCCATTAATTGAGGCATATAGATGATACCTTCGTAATGGCTCCTTCAGTTCAGGATATCGAGACTCTCCGCAGGATGTTTGAACAGTGTAATTCCATTAAGTTTACTTTAGAGGATTCGACACCTGCGTCTACATAACGCCTATCAACCCCGGCTTATGCTGGAA
>NC_090740.1:15963724-15966224 GCF_036898095.1 Palaemon carinicauda | reverse complement strand
CCCGTATCAACAAGCAAAATGGTTGTCACTGATCAAAAGAGTAGAGGAAACCATTCTCTGTCATGTTTTTTAAATTCAAAATTAGTTATCGCCATCATATTTAGTTGAAAGTATTGTAAACCAGCACAATATTCATAATTATTGTACAAGATTAAGTATTAAGGGTGCCTATTCCCCTCTAAAGGTCAAAACTTTAGGACACAAAAGTTTCTATTTTAATGGGTATAAACTTTGGAACAGTCAACTAAAAGAAATTGTTGAACAGTCTAATGTCTATAGTTTTAAATCTGCTGTAAAGAACTATTTTTTAGATACCATAGGCTAACTTTGTATTAGATTTACGGTATGAATACAAACATATATATGTATTTTATTGTTTAGTAATTTGGATATATTTTCTGTAATATTTGACCTGCTTAAGTAGTGCAATTGAACTCATTGAGATACGTGATAACCTGTTTGATTCAGCAACTGTGATTTTCAAAGTGGTATTTGTATTAATACTGGATAACCTGTTTCTGATATATTAAGGTAACATTTGCAATTACTTTTTTTCCAACATATTTATAACTCTCAATGACTTTGTGGTGATATTTTGTTTTGTACTGTGTATTATCTACTCGTATTTGTGTATGTATTGTGTCATGCCATCAGTATTCTCTATAAGAACCACAATAGAAACTAGAGGGCACCCAGTATAGAGCGTGCTATGACCTCGCCAAGCAATCTAAACTTAACTCCACTGCTTACTTGTACCAGGATGTATTTTCTTCAAATATCTACTGAGTTTCGTTGAAATTGGCTCTGTGGTTTTTGCACAACGTTGCAAACAAACAAAAAATTCACGAATTATTGGCCAATTACTTAACATAGCGATTATTTCCAAAGTACCACAGCGTACAAGTAATTTGATGTACGTTATCCAAAATGTTACAGATTCATTTTTGGGTCATACCCAACATGACTACCAAGTTTGTTTAGAATCGGTATTGTAGCTTTTGTGTAATGCTGCTCACAAATAAACAAACAAACAAATAAATAAATAAATCTTCGAGTTTGGCGAAGGCAATATGAGCCATGGCTCTTTCTTGTGCCATTCTTGGCCAAGTTCTGGAATGATCTTCCTAATCGGGTAGTTGAATCAGTAGAACTTCGAAAGTTCAAAGTTGGAGCAAATGTTTTTATGTTGACCAGGCTGACATGAGTATTTTTATTGTTTATATATGACATATCTGATTTTGACGTTGTTAATAGTTTATATAGGACATATCTGTTTTGACGCTGTTACTGTTTCTAGAATGATATACTGTTAATTTATTCTCATCATTTATATATTTCCTTATTTCCTTTCCTTACTGGGCTATTTTTCCCTGTTGGAGCTCTTGGGCTTATAGCATCTTGCTTTTCCTACTAGGGTTGTAACTTGGCTAGTAATAATAATAATGTCTTGGTATATATTCTGTATTCTTGAGTTTAACCATGATTCATATAACTATTGCATTTTGATCTTACTGTTTTATATATATAACCAAATAACGTGTACAAATGAACTGAATAAATCTATTTATCATGTATCTAGCTATCTAGATAATTGATGCAAAAGTCAAGTTAATACATAGATATAAAGCGAGTCGTTATGAAAACAAAAAATAAGCCATTACTGAAATACCTCAGAGTAGGAATTTTAATTCTAAGCGATTCAGTCTATAAATAAAAATAAAAACTGTCAGAAAAAGACAACATGATTTGAATAGTAATATCTTGATCAGTCTCTATAAGAATAAGAACAGATTTATGTGGGAAAAGATTGAATGACGATAATGCAAAATGTAATTGAATTCGGAATAAGACTGTAAATCCTTGTGAGGATAGAGGAGTGTCTCTCTCTCTCTCTCTCTCTCTCTCTCTCTCTCTCTCTCTCTCTCTCTCTCTCTCTCTCTCTCTCAGACAGAAGCGAAACCTCTCGAACCTTTTAGAGGAGGATCAAGGACTCGATGAGGCCAGGATCAAAAGATCCAAAGGCTCTCCAACAACTCGAGATGAAAAGGACGAGGACAAGATCACAGGAATTATTGATCGAAATATTTGTGACCTAAACAAATTAAACTCCTCATTTTCATTCCTTCTGTTTTCTCTACTTCTTCTTTTTCTTCTTCCTCTTTTTTTTTTTTTTTTTTTTTTTTTGGGGTGGTGGGCGGTGGAGTCCACGGCAAGGCAGAATGAACTCTATTATCTGAATAGCCAATTGAATCGCGTTCATTACAGAGAAATCTTAATCTGGGGTCATTATCATTCTAATGTACTCGTTTATGATTTTAATGTTGATGAACGTAATCCCAGTTAAAATTTCATTTGGTTGAGGAACTGGGTTTCAATTGTACTATTCAGAAATGTTCAGTTCTGTTCGGCAAATTTTGGATGCTTTTATAAAGAAGGGTATGTAATGATAAGTTTGGATTTTCAATAAAAGTACTCTGCTAAACTACATAATCTGTTTGTG
>NC_090740.1:15953724-15958724 GCF_036898095.1 Palaemon carinicauda | reverse complement strand
AGATACAGTTTTGAGCAAACGATTCCAATACTCAGCTGGTGACACATCTAAATTTATTCAGGTGCGTGAAGTTTCGTCCACGGTTTAGCTGTTGAAATTTGAAGTCAGGGCCAAGGATATCGTTTGGAGCCAGCTTGTTAGGTGTAATGTCTTGATGTGAGACTATATATATATTATATATATATATATATATATATATACGTGCGTGTATATATATATATATATATATATATATATATATATATATATATACAATACATATTCAAATAAGCCATATATATTTTTGATACATTAATGTCTGGATTCTCTTAACGACCTCGGGATCAAAGCCCCAAGCGAAATCACACAAAGACAAGAGCTTGGCTCCGGCCGGGAATCGAACCCTGGTCAGCAAGCTTGTACAGACAGTGACTAACCCACTTGGCCACGAAGAAAGATAAAAGTCAATGACAATTCTTCTGTACTTATACCTGTCGAATTCAGGTATTTTGTACTTAGAATGGAAATCAACCCATCTTCACCATCGTAGCTAATTGGTAGTTTGTTACTTGGCATTCAATTAATGATAAATTTTGCACATTTTTACGTGTTTTTCATATTCAAATAAGCCATATATATTTTTGATACATTAATGTCTGGATTCTCTTAACGACCTCGGGATCAAAGCCCCAGGCGAAATCACACAAAGACAAGAGCTTGGCTCCGGCCGGGAATCGAACCCTGGTCGGCAAGCTTGTACAGACAGTGACTAACCCACTTGGCCACGAAGAAAGATAAAAGTCAATGACAATTCTTCTGTACTTATACCTGTCGAATTCAGGTATTTTGTACTTAGAATGGAAATCACCCCATCTTCACCATCGTAGCTAATTGGTAGTTTGTTACTTGGCATTCAATTAATGATAAATTTTGCACATTTTTACGTGTTTTTCATATTCAAGCTTGCCGACCAGGGTTCGATTCCCGGCCGGAGCCAAGCTCTTGTCTTTGTGTGATTTCGCCTGGGGCTTTGATCCCGAGGTCGTTAAGAGAATCCAGACATTAATGTATCAAAAATATATATGGCTTATTTGAATATGAAAAACACGTAAAAATGTGCAAAATTTATCATTAATTGAATGCCAAGTAACAAACTACCAATTAGCTACGATGGTGAAGATGGGTTGATTTCCATTTTAAGTACAAAATACCTGAATTCGACAGGTATAAGTACAGAAGAATTGTCATTGACTTTTATCTTTCTTCGTGGCCAAGTGGGTTAGTCACTGTCTGTACAAGCTTGCCGACCAGGGTTCGATTCCCGGCCGGAGCCAAGCTCTTGTCTTTGTGTGATTTCGCCTGGGGCTTTGATCCCGAGGTCGTTAAGAGAATCCAGACATTAATGTATCAAAAATATATATGGCTTATTTGAATATGAAAAACACGTAAAAATGTGCAAAATTTATCATATATACATACATATATATATATATATATATATATATATATATATATATATATATATATATATATATATATAGATATACATTTATATATATATATATATATATATATATATATATATATATATATATATATATATATATATATATATATATATATATATATATATATATATATACTGTATATACACAGTTTAGATATACATTTATATATATGTATCTATCTATATATATATATATATATATATACTGTATATATATATATATATATATATATATATATATGCAACAACTAATGCAGGCGTTTCTCGTCAACTGCAGTGCAAAGGCCTCAGACATGTCCGAATTCAAGTCTGGGGTTTGGCCATTTTATCACCAAGCTGGCCAATATGGATTGGTGATGGTGGAAGACTTTAGTCTGATCACTCAAAGCAAACCAACCTGGTATGTGTGTATGTCTTCTCTAGCAAATTGAAAACGTCTTTTCTTCAGTTGAAGTGGCTATCCTGGAGGGTATTTAGCTTTGCATGGTGTATCGGCTCCTCCATGTTGACCAGTTTTTCCGACTTTTTACTATAGTCTATGGGTTTCATCAATCACTTTATCTATAATTCTGTACATATTGTTTTTGTTATAATTCTTATTAATCTAGTTTTTAAGTACGATGTCTCTTTCTTATTTCTATTAATTCTTATGCTGTCTGGAGACATTGGGCGAAATCCGGGACCAGTACGTCCTAGATTTCGTCAATGTCGTCTTCTGTATTGCAGTATTCGTGGTCTTCATGCAAATATCTAAGACCTTACAGTTGCGTCCAGACAGTATGATATTCTTTTGTGCTCAGAAACTTTGGTTTCTAATATGAGGCACTCATCTGAGCTCCCTATAACTGGTTTTAAGGAGCCAATAATGTTGAAACGTGATGTCATCCGTCGGGCCAGGGAAATGGCGTTGTATATTAGGACCGAGTACCCTGCTTCTCATAAGTCCTGCTATCAATGTGGATGTCAGGAGATTCAGGTAATAAAAGTTTGTGGCAGGCATAACAACTTTTATTTGTGTTCGATCTACCGGAATCCAGACATGGATGATTATATCTTCAATTGTTTTCTGACCATTATGGCTAAGATACAAGAAGATGATGGAAAGGCTTCTTTTGTCTTTGTTGGTGATTTTAATGCTCACCATAGGGAGTGGTTAAGTTCTATCTCTCCTACCGATCGCCATGGCTTAAGAGCTTTAGACTTGGCCTCTGAATCAGGCTGTGAGCAAATCATAAATGAAGCTACTCACAGGTCTGGTAATTGCTTGGACCTTGTATACACTGACTCCCCTGGCGTTATAACTAGTAAGGTTGGTTCTCCAGTCGGGACATCTGATCATGCCTTGATTTCATTAGTAGTGATGACTGAGCCGCCTGTCCCTGATATAACATACTCTTGTAAAATCTATATGAAATCTCAAACAGACTGGAATGGTATTTTGCATGATCTTTCGTGCTTGAATTGGTCACAATTATATAGTAGTGTAGATCCTGTTGTCCCTTTGAATGAGAATCTAGTCAACATAATTGATAGGCGTATCCCTTCTCGTGTGCTAAGGTACCGAGTTAAGGAGAAACCGTGGTTCAATGATGATTGTAGACGTGCTTATTTGGAGAAGCAGGAGGCCTATCATCTTTGGAACGGTAACAGATCAGATTTGACCTGGAACATCTATACTCAGCTTCGAGCTTTTGCTCAGAGAGTTTATGCCTCAACTGAAAAGGAGTACAGTTTAACCATAAAAGAAACCCTTTCTGTTACAACTCAGGAACATAAATGGTGGTTTACCCTTAAATCTGCACTCTTTGGTGTAGATGCAACAGTTTCTCCTTTACTTAACCAGATACCTCAGTCACTCACTGTCCAAAGGAAAAGGCAACCCTTTTGAGTGATGTTTTTGATATTAAACAGAGTAATGAAAAACTTGAACTTCCTCATTCCTGCTTTCCTGATGCTAAACTAAGTAGTTTAGCTATTCGATCTCGTGAGATTAAAGCTCTGTTGATGGACCTTGATGCTTATGGAGGTGTAGACCCAAATGGTATTTTTCCTTTGTTTTTTGTAAAGACCAGATTTCTTAGCTCCAAAGTTATCTGTTATTTTGCGCAAGTTAGCAAGAAGAGGGGCTTTTTTCACTTGTTGGAGAATTGGTAATGTTACTCCTCTATGTAAATGTGTTTGTGGTAGCTCAAGGCCCACTGATTACCGCCCAATTTCCATAACTCCCATATTATCTAAAGTTTTTGAGCATCTTCTAGCAAAACATCTTAATAGGTTTGCTGAAGGTAATCATCTATTCCCTAGTTTGCAATTTGGTTTTCGTAAAGGCCTTGGAGCATGTGATGCCCTTCTTACAATCTCCAATGCTGTACATTATTATTGATTTTTTAAGTAATAGATCTCAAAGAGTTGTTGATGGGCACCATAGTGAGTATAGGAATGTGATATCCGGTGTTCCACAGGGTAGTGTTCTTGGCCCATTACTTTTTTTACTATATACACATGACATGTGGTTTGGCCTAGAAAACAAGCTTGTTGCATATGCAGATGATGCTACTCTCTTTGCATCAATTCCATCCCCTGAATGTAGATCTGGGGTTGGTGAATCCCTTAATAGAGATTTAGCTAAAATTAGTGCATTTTGCAAATTATGGGGTATGAAGTTGAATCCTAACAAAACTCAAAGTATGATTGTAAGTAGGTCAAGGATGTTGGCTCCTCAACATCCGGATCTCAGTATTGATAATGTTTCTTTAAATTTGTATGACTTTTTAAATTTTAGGTGTGATTCCCAACAGAAAATTTACTTTTGAGAAACACATTAGGTCTGTGCCTTCTTCAATTGCTTTTTGAGAAAGTCTTACAAGATTTTCGGTGATCAATCTATTCTGAAGAAGTGTTTTAATTCTTTCATTCTACCTTGTTTTGAGTATTGTTCTCCTGTCTGGTGTGCAGCTGCTGATTCTCATCTTTATTTGTTGGACAGAAACTTACGGTCTATTAAATCTCTTATTCCTGATCTAGATATTAATCTTTGGCACCGTCGTTCCATTAGTTCATTATGCATGTTGCATAAGATTTTTCATAACTCTGACCATCCTTTACATTCAGATCTCCCTGGACAATTCTATCCTGTTCGTAATACTAGACAGGCAGTTAATTCTAATAGCCAGGCCTTCTCCATCATGAAGCTCAATACTACACAGTATTCTAGAAGTTTTATTCCAGCTGTGGCCAAGTTGTGGAGTGATCTTCCTAATCGGGTAGTTGAATCAGTAGAACTTCAAAAGTTCAAAGTTGGAGCAAATGTTTTTATGTTGATCAGGCTGACTTGAGTCTTTTTATAGTTTATATATGACGTATCTGTTTTTGACGTTGTTTATAGTTTATATAGGACATATCTGTTTTGGCGTTGTTACTGTTTTTAGAATGATTTATTGTTAATTTATTCTCATCATTTATTTATTTCCTTATTTCCTTTCCTCACTGGGCTATTTTTCTCTATTGGAGCCCT
>NC_090740.1:15938724-15946224 GCF_036898095.1 Palaemon carinicauda | reverse complement strand
ATTTGAGAGATTTCCATTTCACCCCTTTCTGAACGACAGGTGTCTGGGAGCACGAAATCCTCAAATATTTAACTACACCTGTCGTCCAGAAAGGATAGAATTGGAAATCTCTCCCAAATACCCAGACATCCACCAACTAATATGAATGACTTTGTTCCTGGAGTCACAGAACAAAGGCCTCAGACATGCCCATCCACTTGCGTCCGTTTATGGCCTTTCTCTGTCAGTTCGCAACTGCAAATTTCTGACTTCCTCAATCCATCGTCTTTATATATAGATAGAGGGATAGATAGATGGATAGATAGATAGATAGATACAAGGTGGATATCTATTCGTCAATAATCATCTAAATATCTTAGCGCTAACACCGTATGCGTGCATCTATTATTGTTCAGTTTAGTTTCCGTCCTCTTTATATGCGCTTCATACGGAGGGAAATAACGAATGGAAACCGCCCTGTCAAATGCAGTGGGTTTGTTCCAGGGGAGAACGCGCCACTGCTTATGTTTATTTTACAGCCAGCCCTTCTGCTTCAGGCGTCACGAAAGAAATTCGAGTTGAAATGTTTCGCCGAGGACCCCAAAGTAGGGCATGAAACAGCACCAATTGTTACCTCATTCCTTCGAGAAAAAAAAGAATACGGGGAAAAAATTATCCAAAGAGAGCAGTCTTCTTTTTCCTGGAAGGTTATTTCGGTCTTACTCTTAAGGGTCTTCTTCTTCTCATTATTATGATGCGTAATGGGGCTTTGGTCTTACCTAACTAAACACGAAACGAAATTTTATGAGGCTACTTTTGTTATTATCTTTTTTTTTTTAAGAATGGGCTATTATTTTCAGCTGCAATGAATCCTAATACTATTTTCTTACTATGGCGACTAATATTTTTTCTTTTATATGAAGTGTTATGAAGGTTTTGGAGGAACAGTACCGTAGGTTAAAGGAATCAGCCCACCTGCTCTTCTGGGGAAAAATATCCGATGTTAAAAATGTTTGGAACAATACAACAAACTCCCACGACCAGATTAACAGGAGGATTGCCTGTAGGCTTTAAAGATGAACGAGCTACCAGGTGTTACACCCACCTAATTTAGTCAGAGTGAATGGTTTGGATAAAAAAAGGATCATGAATGGGCAAGTTATGTTTATAGAAGCCTCGATGTTTCAGGCCAAGTTGGTGCTTTGGGTGGTATCAGTCCTGAAATGTGAAGGTGTAAGCTTCGTCATTTAAGACCTTCAAGTGGGTTCTTTAGATAAAATCATTCCTTAAAAGTAAATGAATGTTTTAAAATCAGTACTTAAGTGAGGGTGTTAGCCTCTTCTTTTGAGAGCTTCAAGTGGATGATTTAGGTAAAATCAATTCTTAAAATTGGAGGTATAAAGTATAAACACTCGGCTTTTCAGACAAAATGAATGTTTCGGGTAAAATCAATCCTTAAAAGTAAAGTTATTTAGCCTCGTCTTTTGGGACCTTCAATTGGATGCTTTAGGTCAAATCAATCCTTAAAATTAAAGGTATAACCATCGTGTTTTCAGACAAAATGAATGTTTTAGGTAAAATCAATCCTTAAAATCAAAGGTATAACCATCGTGTTTTCAGACAAAATGAATGTTTTAGGTAAAATCAATCCTTAAAATCAAAGGTATAACCATCGTGTTTTCAGACAAAATAAATGCTTTAGGTAAAATCAATCCTTAAAAGTAGCGTTGTAAGCCTTGTCTTTTGAGAGTTTCAAGTGGATGCATTAGATGAAATAAATCCTTAACAGTAAAGGTATAAGAATCCTTTTCAGACAAAATTAATGTTTTAGGTAAAATCAGTACTTAAAAGTAAAGGTGTAAGCCTCGTCTTTCGATAGCTTCAAGAAGGTGCTTTGGGTAAAATCAATCCTTGAAATTAAAGGTATAAGATTCGTCTTTTCAGACAAAATGTATGTTCTAGGTAAAATCAGTACTCAAAAGTAAAGGTATGACTCGTCTTTTCAGACAAAGACGATGCTTTAGGTAAAATCAATCCTTGAAAGTGAATATAGGCCTTGTCTTTTCAGACCTTCAATTGGATGTTTTAGATAAAATCAGTCCTTAAAAGTAAAGGTGTAAGCCTCGTCTTTCGAGAGCTTCAAGTGGGTTCATTAATTAAAATAAATCCTAAAAAGTAAAGGTATGAGCCTCTTCTTTTCAGACCTTCAAGCGAATGCTTTAGTTAAAACCAGTCCTTAGGAATAAAGGAAATGAATCGACCTGCAAATTGAAAAACCAAATGCCACCAAATCAAACGGTAAAATTCATTTTGGCATGGCCGCTTTCAATGTGTCGATGTGTTGTGTAAAAAAAGAAAAAAAAAGTCCCTGTTTTCCCTTAACGCTAACGACCAACAAAAACATCCATTTTCAGATCGTTCGCGATTCTTTCCGAGACGAACGAGTGACGGTGCGAGATATTTCTCCCACTGACAATTTTCATGGGGCATTCCATCCGGCCCAACGTTCTCTTTACGTCGATGCTTAGAGCAAACTTAGGGCAACTATCTGACAGCGAGAACGTATGTGGCCAATCCAGGCGCGTAAAACTTCAAACCAGAGGGCAATGGTGCAAGTAACGAGAGACGGAGTGATACAAATGACCAAAATAAATCGCTTCCCAACTTTAGCAGCTCGCGAGAGTGTGCGTGTAAGCAAGAACAACAAAAGCTTTGGCTCTGAAACGCAAAAGTGCAAAATACCCCAGTTTTACCCGATGTATCAATTGAAAATAACCTCCCAGCAAAATTGCCATTCGACTTTTGGGGAATGCAACTGTTAACAAGACTTTGCGAGAATGTGTCCAAATGTAGATGATAAAGATGGAAAAATATGTGAGCACGAAATTTTTCCTTGATTTGGGGAAAAGAAATATTTCCTCAACGTTCAGACCACTTAGCATTCTCATTTGGGTACTGTGACGTTTACTACTATGAATCGTTCTACAGGGTGTCCACAAAGTCTAAGTACATGGGAAATGTCACAAATTTATCTGTTATTTTTCCCGTCCAAAGAAGAACTTCAGGAAAAATTTTACCTTTGCCACCTTAATTGGTTCTGTAGACCTATTCAATCGAGTTCACCTCAAATTTGGAAATAGCATCAAGTTATGCATTGAAAATGATGGAAATTATTTTTTTTTTAAACAGAGCTATCATTCGATCTGGACATGAAAAATTACATTATGCACTGAAAATGATGGAAATTATTATTATTATTATTATTTTTTTTTTTTTTCAAACAGAGCCATCATTCGATCTGGACATGAAAAATAACATTGATAAATAAAATAGTGAAATTTCCTATGTACCCAGATTTTGTGGACACCCTATAAACACTCCCTTGACACCAATTACAATCATTTCATCATTATTTTTCATGTTACGTTGATACAATTCTGGAATATATTCCGAATTTTATTTAAATACTTTTACGTGATTCTATTTATGTGACTTTACTATTGGAAAATATCAGCCAATTAATAATGAATTAGATAGTTATTGCTGAAAAATGTAGAATGAATTATCGCAAATCGTAAAGGCTTTTAATCTGCTCTGTTAGAAATTATCTACTTTTATTATAAACAAAAAAATACAATGTTAGATTTGTCTAAGTGTGAGGGATTCTAGTTAGTATCCTGGGCCATTATCCTTTTTTTATTGGTTATTGAGGTTCGAGACATAAACCTTTTTGCATACAGTATATTGGACAGAAAACTTTATGCTTAAATTGTGAAACATACCTCACGAACAATCATATTTCTCGCTCCTTTTCTTTCAAAACTTAATGTTAACTCCCTGGCTGAATAGAATCTTCATTTTTTTTTCTTTTTTTCTTTTTTTTGTAGATTCGACGAGAAGGGTGTTATTACTTATCTTGATCAAGATGATGAAATTATGAAGCCATCTTCGACAGAGCAACACAGATAACATCTTTGTCATTCGCCTAATTTCGACTTCTGTTTAGAGTAACAAGCTCATGAATCTGAATAGCGAAAGCATGTAAGACCAAACGTAATCATAGCATCGGCAGTTTGCTTTGTTATAAGAGGGTAGGCTTACGTCAACAAGCATAGTACAAGAAACTTAATTTTTCAGATTTTTATAAGACTTTCGCGCACCCATTGAAATTCGGTTACTCTTCTTGAAATATTTAATTTTTCCTTAAGTTTCCTTTCCTCGCTGGGCTATTTTCCCTGTTGGAGCCCCTGTGTTTATAGCATCCTGCTTTTCCAAATAGGGTTGTAGCCTCGCAAGTAATAATAATAATAATAGAGTCCATGGAAGCTAGATCAGAGGATCCCTGGCCTAAAGATTCTGTATTAATATGTCATATTTGGTGGAATGGCAAAGAACTTTAAGAAACAAATTAGGATAAATAAGCACTTAAATTTTTTTCAGTAAAAAAGATAAAAATCCTGGAATAAACTTTACCAAGAATTTACCGTTTTTAAAAGGGATATATATTGATGCGAAGGAGTGAAATTACGGTCACCAACCCGTAAAAGATAATAACGAGGTAGGGTAAAATTTCGCCCGACTATACTTTTACGGAGCATTACCGATTTAAATTACAGTATTTTTGTAACAGTGAACTAACATATCAAAGTATCAAGTAGAACATCAGGTAAGATAAAACTCATTTCCATCTGCAGAGGCATACAGCATCGTACAAGGGCCAAAAGAAAGAGTCGTGGCAGCTGGCAGCGACCTTCAGCTGGTGTGCATCTTCAAGAACTTCACAGCACCGCCTGCCTTCGTCTTCTGGTATCAAGACGAGAAAATGGTCAACTACGACTCCAGCAGAGGGATCCAAGTATCCTCTGGACCGCGTGATCACAGGTAGGTGTTTGCATGCTTTGTGAAATTCTTCAAATGTGACTGTGTTGGTATCTTTTGTCAACGTGATATTCTCTCGCTGAATTATTGGTTTGTTATTTAATTAATTAATTAAAGGCAAAGGAGTCACTCTTAACTCGGATAGCTATCTCATTATGGTAGTTTTGATATTATGCTCCCGAAGTGTGAAAGAAGAGACGGAACAGAAGGTAAAATAATCAAAACAGAGTTAGAAATGTAGTTGTGGAATAGACTTTCTCCATCACTTATTTTCATTTAACAAAGTAATGAAGGGAGAATTCTGACTAGGAAAACAACAAACATCAAATCATTTAGAAACAATTATGTGTAGGATAAAAGCTTAAAACAATCGGTTTATCATATATATATATATATATATATATATATATATATATATATATATATATATATATAATGTATATATATATATAATGTATATATATATAATGTATATATATATGTATGTATATGTATATGTATATGTATATGTATATGTATATATATATATATATATATATATATATATATATATATATATATATATATATATATATATGCCTGAAATTAAGGGTTTTATGGATACATAACATTAATTTAGAAACCATTAAGTGTATAAAAATAAAGTCAAGAAAAATCCTTTTTTTAATCTTATATGCCTGAAAGTATTTTATATTGAGGAATGCATAACAGTTTGTTCATTAGGTTTATAATCACAAGCACCTTTTACCTGTTTAATTGAAGGTGAACCAACTTTGTATAAAAGTAAAAAATATCTGTCAATTAAAGCTGCTAATTACCTCTAGAAGATTTTTAAAGCATTAAATAGACTTTCCCGCTCTCTTATGACACGCACACATGCCCAGTCTTCTCTGATTAGAGTATCCTCCAGCTCTAACTCCTCTGTCCATCAATTTTGACGACGTCCTTTAGGATCCTCTCTTCTGCTACCCTCAAGAATTCCATATAATAATAATTTTCCTCTTTTTTTTTTTTTTTTTTTCTTTTTTTTATAGGTAAAGAAAACAAATTTTTTGTTTGACATAATCGCCTTTCCCTATAGGTAAAGAAAACACATTTTTTTTTTAACATAATCGCCTTTCCCTATAGGTGAAGAAAACACTTTTTTTTTTAACATAATCGCCTTTCCCTATAGGTGAAGAAAACACTTTTTTTTTTTTAACATAATCGCCTTTCCCTATAGGTGAAGAAAACACTTTTTTTTAACATAATCGCCTTTCCCTATAGGTAAAGAAAACACACTTTTTTTTTTTAAACATAATCGCCTTTCCCTATAGGTAAAGAAAACACCCCCCAAGAACCTCTGGTCCATCTTTTTGGACATATTGTCTTTACCTAATTTACCTGGTATCGTTATTCTTCATCCTTTTAGCTCTCCTTACTATACAGATAACTATGTAATTCATCTTAACAGCTTCACTCTTTATCCTTCCACTTATATCTAACATCCACTGGTACTAATTTACTTTCCTAAAATAATATTCCTCAATTATAGATTTATCTTAATTATCTTTCCCCCTTCCTGCTGGTCATGTGATTCACTTCTTTTCTCATCATACTGTCATGCATTACATTTACTCCTAAATAGGTTCATTGATCATTCGTATCCAGTATATCTAAAAATCTCTTTCAAATTTTGACGGTGTCTGTTCCTCCTTTTCACACCACCAGATAGACAAATTAATTTTCTTAAAATTACATTTACAAACCTTTCAACTTATGAAAAATTGTACTTCAATTAGATTTCAGAACACTTTTATTTAAGCCTTTCTGTTCTTGAACCTGTTAATTATAATCTTTATATGCTCATTATATGCTTAACTATCACTCCCCCAGGTATTTGAAAAAAAGAATTCTCACTAACTCTTTAAACTCTCTTTAATTAAGACCCATCTTTTATTCAACTACTACTACTACAAATTTCTTAAAAATTATAACTTTAAGGACTCAAGGCTGCATTCCTTCGTTGGGCTCTATAAATTCATTTGCATCTTTTACTCTAATATTCAATTGCTTGTTAAACTTATCGCTGTTTTTACTTAAAACAGTAGCGACATATTTTTCTCTTTAAAGCTCTAGCTCCAATTTACCAAAAAAAAATTTATCCATTCTCCACCTTTTTATCCGTCACTTTCTTCTTTATCACTTCAAACTTTCTTACATTACCTTCTCTGTGCTCCAAATTTATTTCAAATTATATACTTAATTTTGAAAAAACCCTAATTTCATCAACCTATAATTCCTCTCTGTATTCCCTCTTTTTATCTATCTGTGCTTCTAGTCCTCTTCAATTAACTATTTATGTTCTCCATTAGTAATGAAATGCGTTTCCAATTATAGTCCACTAATCCCATATCTTCTATACACCACCCTTGTATATTTGCTTTTCAATTACAATAATCTTGGCTCTTCGCCTCCAATTAAAACAACATTTGTATGAATAAGCAAAAAATCTGATATCGCTTAATAAAAAAAAATTACAATGTTCGTGAGCATTAATTAATAGATTGAAGCAAATGACAAGTGAATTTTGTCTGTAAATCAATGCTGCTAAATCATAGATTGAGAGACTAGAATTTTCTGGAGGTTGAATATATAAAGGGG
>NC_090740.1:15921224-15928724 GCF_036898095.1 Palaemon carinicauda | reverse complement strand
CCGCAATCTTTATAGGTAAACATGAAACGTCAGTTTCAGGAAATTTGCATGATAGACATCAGATTATTCATATTTTTTGTTCTTTTTTTATGAAAAAATAAAAATAAGCATTGCATACATTCGAAAAAATAAAAAAACGGAAGTTGCGTGAAGATTTTATAAACAACTGCTCCGAAACATAAAAATAAAAAAAAAATATTAAACTCCAGGAAATATTCGAAATTTTTATTCTTAATAAATCACATATACATATATTATGATATATTCAACGTTATAGTTAACATTAAAACATGCAAACATAACAAAATAAACATATTAATGTATACCATTAATATGTGAATAGTAATAGAATGGGATTTCTTATTCCTTATTTTCAAGAAGTGATGGGAGGTATATAGCTGGACAGGACTAGAAATGAAACTATAAAAGAGATTACTCAAGTCCTCTATGTGGATGAGATCATGGTGAGGGGCAGATGGAGATGGTTAGGACATGCTCTTTGCGCTCCCCAAGAGAGATTAGTTCACCAAACTTTCAACTGGGCTCCACAAGGCACTATAGTCCATTTCTTTTAGCAACGCAGATTTGCACTGAATCGCAGCGGTGCCCTTTTAGCTCGGAAAAGTTTCCTGATCGCTGATTGGTTGGACAAGATAATTCTAACCAATCAGCGATCAGGAAACTTTTCCGAGCTAAAAGGGGACCGCTGCGAGTCGGTGCAAATCTGCATCGCTAAAAGAAATTGACTATAGATCTCTAGGAGAGTTGGAAGTCTCAGGCCTACATGGCTGAGTACTATGAAGCGTGAAGTAGGAGGTAATAAATGGAGAAGTATTGATTTAAAAGTTCAAGATAGAGACGACTTGCGAAATCTAACCAAGGCTTTTTACGTCAATAGCGGTAGGAAGATTTAAGATGATGATTATTGTTAAAACACCCATGAGATTTGGCTGCAAATTAGTTGATTTTTTTATCACCTGATAAACGAAACGCAAGAGGCAGGAAGTGCTAAATTTTTCTGATAACATTACAAAGATATTTGTTATAAACTAGACATAAATTGTCTTTTGATAGACTAATCTCTCTATTTGAATGATGCGATAACAAAAAACTTTAAAATGTTAAGTAACGTGAGAACAGTATACTTTGACAGAAAATTTCCCATCGAAATTACTTTTTTTTTTTTTTTTTTTTTTAAGTGTATCATGTCAGAACCACAGTGGTATTTGTAACACACACGCCTGGTCAATGTTCAATCTCGTCCTAAACTTATTTCAAAAAGTGACCCAGTAGAGAATGCTGATCCACAGTTCGTTGGCCTTTTACACATTTTGCTGTTCCTAACCTCCTACGCATCTTCTCATGGCTTCTCCTTTTCAGTTTTTTTTTTTATTTCTTAAGTTCTTAACTGTTTCTTTTGTCCTTTTTAAAATGTGAATATTATTTTCCTAAATCCCGTGGGAACTTTACTTCACCAAGACTTTACCTGCGTTTTCTAATTAGATATTATAACAGTAATATAATTAGTGGTGTTGTAACCCTTTTTACCCCCTATATATATATATATATATATATATATATATATATATATATATATATATATATATATATATATATATATATATATATATATATATATATATATATATATCGGTGTGTGTGTGCGTCTGTGCCTGTGTGTGTGCAAGTGAGGTTATGTATGTGTACAATGTGCGGTTATGTGTGTGAATGTGGGATCGTTCGTGATTGTGTGTGTAAGTTTGTCATTATTTTTTCACAAATCTTAATGCAACAAAACTGTGAGCCGTATCCTGGTGAGTAACAGTCAGACACATTATTTTTTTTTTTTTTTTTTTTTTTTTGTAATTACTGGTACTGAGAAGTAACTACAGTACATACTGTAGGTATAGATAGAAGTATCTTGTTTCCTTATTATTATTATTATTATTATTATTATTATTATTAGTAGTAGTAGTAGTAGTAGTAGTAGTAGTAGTAGTAGTAGTAGTAGTAGTAGTAGTAGTAGTAGTAGTAGTAGTAGTAGCTAAGCCACAACCCTAGTTGGAAAGGCTGGATGCTTTAAGACTAAGGGCTCCAACTGGGAAAACTAGCCCAGTGAGGAAATTAAAATATGGTAATAAATAAATTACACGAGAAGTACTGAATAATGAATATAAAATATCTTAAGATCGATAACAACGTTGAAATAGATCTGTCATATAGAAACTATGAGGACAGACTACGACAGCCTGTTCAACGTAAAAACCTTCGTTAAAAGTTTGAACTTCTGAAGTTGCATCGATTCAACTGCCCGACTAGAAAGATAATTCCACAATCTGGTCAGAGCTAAAATAATACTTCTAAAGTGCTACGTAGTATTAAACCTAGTGATGAAGAAAGCATGGCTATTAGAATTATCCTCATACCTAGTATCACGAACAGGCTGGAACTGTCCGGAAAGATCTTGATGCATAGGATAGTCAAAATTATGAAAACTCTTATACAACATGCACGAAGACGTAACTGAACGACTGTGGCAAAGATTAATATCAAGAATAAGAAATTTGATATATTGCCAGTTTTTGTCCAGCAAATTAAAATGAGATTCAGCAGATGAAGACCAGACAAGAGAATAATATTCGAAACAAGGTAGAACGGAAATATGAAAGCATTTCTTCATGATAGATTGATCACCCAAAATCTCAAAAGACTTTTTCAATTAGCCAATTGTATGAGCTATTGAAGAAGAAAGAGACTAAATTTATTTTTCGAAAGTAAATTTGAAATTCAAGATATAATCATCTTTTACGTATGTATGAGATCAAACGACTGGGAAACTGTGGAATAAATTTCGAAAAGAAATTTTGGTTTGAAAACGCCATGATGGATCTCATTGTAACATGATCATAACATGGCAGACAAATGTTGTAAAGAGGAAGAGAGGGACATAAAGCCCAAATTCATTTAATATATAACGCAATATGGAAGAGACTTCAAAGATGTAGAAAATATAAATGTTTCCTGCTAATAAATTAACTAGAATAGAACTTTCTCTACTACCATTACTTTTGGTTAAAACGAAGCAAAGTATTTTTTGTTAAGTTTAAAAACTTCCACGTATCTTACCATAGTGAAAATATTATGTATTAAGACATGATAATCTATTAAGAATTATGATTTATATACTTCAAAATCTAAATTATATACTGAAACCAATAAACTCATTTATAGGTGAGATTTCTGTGCTTAATTCTCAAAACAGACTCGGTTAGATCAAGGAAAAAGATGAGACAGGTAACTAAAATTATCCTTAAATTTTAAATGCGACCAACCTCTCCTCAGGCAACACGAGATAAAATAGAACTGTTCTGTCATATCTACAACTTTAACAAAACATGTTTCATGAACAGTTCGGTCAGTTTAACCTAATCCAGCACCCTGTTCACCATGAATATAAGAGTCCTAATCAAATTCAAGGCATGGAACGCGAAAACATGAGCTTGCCGTGTTGCACACGATATAGATCGTTGCGATATATGTACAGCAAAAAGATTGCATGATCATTTGACATTATCATCTAAAAAGGACTTTTTTTACAATCAGCGTAAATCTTGATCTAGATTCATATTTTAGCTCGGCTGTTTTCTCCTCTCGTAAATCTAAAATACTGACAATAACTCACCTTGGAAAGTCAAGCGACATTACGTTCATGGTTAGACATCGATCTGCGGTATTTGATTTAAGAGCCCAGTTCACTTCATAGAGGACTGTTTAAAAAAAAAATAAATAAAAAAATAAAGACGTACACATTGATGTGGTGGTATTACTGAAGTAGCCTAATAGCCGATATGTAATGTACCTCATTCATCATATCCGTGTAAACACTTATGTTATGTTGTTCCTCGGTTCCATTTTGTTATAACTGGGTGGTACTAATAGTGATCATAGAGGAACACGTGTATCACACACGCTCGTACACTGTAACTTTATATATATATATATATATATATATATATATATATATATATATATATATATATATATATATATATATATATATATATATACATTATATCTCGCTCTACCCCTCACTGTAAACACAACCTGTTTGAAGGTGAAAGGTGTCTGGTTTCCGTTCTAGTTTCATCAGAATAGATACTCACCAGAACGTCAACCGGGCAAGCCCAGCAACCCACTGTAGTGCCCAACCACAGCAGTGGCCTTCCTAGGAAACAGCTTAATCTCACGATCCCGGGCGGGGATCGATCTGGTGTCATGTGAATGCTAGGCGAACACGTTACCACTGCATTAGCCTCCCTTTACAAGAATAAGTCTTCTTGAATTTTTATGGCATTCTTATCCAGAACCTCTGGTATATTTCTGTCAATGGTAATCACTGCTTTAGTGATTACAGACCCATTTCCTATAGAGAAGAAAGGTTTGGGGTTCATGATTTGATGTAATAGGTAAGGCCCTGTCCACACTACCGGGCAGTCCCCGACGGGCAAACAGTGATACCAGGCCACAATAGTTAGTGAAAATCAGGGTTGATGACGTCAGAAGCGGGAAAACTAAAGGCAGGGATCTGGCAACACTTTATGATGCCAGATCCCTGTCTGTGGTTTTCCAGCTTCTGACGTCATTAACTCTCATTCTTACTAACTATTGTGGTCTGGTATCACTCTTTTCCCGTCGGGACTGCCCGGTAGTGTGGACAGGGCCTTAAGGACTCCACATCCGGAAGAGAAGACGCTGTATGATTGATCAAACTGAGGGATCCTTAAGTTTGTGAAGCGCTAAGTATATAAGAACGAAAGAAGAGAAAAGTTCTTACGAGTAATGTGGAAAGTTGTGTGGGCTAAGTTTCAAGCTAGAGAGGTAAACATCAGCACAATGGAGTATGGGTGAATCCAAAATAACAAGAAAAGATTCCTTGGAGTGGATCCAAAATAGTGAGAGAAAACCCCTTGGAGTAAATCCAGAATAGCCAGAGATGACCCCTGGGAGAGAATCCAAAATAGCTAGAGAAGACCATTTGAAATTAATTCCAAAATAGCGCGAGACGATCCCCTGGAGTGAATCCAAAATAACCAGAGAAGATCCCTTGGAGTGAATCCAAAAATAGCTAGAGAAGACCCCTGGAAGAGAATCCAAAATAGCTACAGAAAAACCCTTTGAAATTATTCCAAAATAGCGAGAGACCATCGCTTGGAGTGAATCCAAAATAGCCAGAGAAGATCCCATGGAGTGGCGAGAGAAGACTCTGTGGAGTGAATCTGAAATAGCGAGAAAAGCCCTCTTGGAGTGAATCCAAAATAGCCAGAGAAGATCCCATGGAGTGAATCCAAAAATAGCCAGAGAAGACCCCTGGAAGAGAATCCAAATAGCTAGAGAAGACCATTTGAAATTATTCCAAAATAGCGAGAGACCACCCCTTGGAGTGAATCAAAATAGCCATAGAAGATCCCATGGAGTGAATCTGAAATAGCGAGAGAAGACTCCGTGGAGTGAATCCAAAATAGCTAGAGAAGATCCCTTGGAGTGAATCCAAAATAGCCAGAGAAGACCCCTTGGAGAGAATCCAAAATAACTAGAGAAAACCCTTTGAAATTTTTCCAAAATAATGAGAGACCATCCTTGGAGTGAATCCAAAATATCCAGAGAAGGTCCCATGGAGTGAATCTGAAATAGCGAGAGAAGACCCCTTTGAGTGAATCCAAAATAGTCAGAGAAGACCCCTTGGAGTGAATCTAAAATAGTCAGAGAAGACCCCTTGGAGTGAATCTAAAATAGTCAGAGAAGACCCCTTGGAGTGAATCCAAAATAGCCAGAGAAGACCCTTTGGAGTGAATCCAAAATAGCCAGAGAAGACCCTTTGGAGTGAATCCAAAATAGTCAGAGAAGACCCCTTTGAGTGAATCCAAAATAGCCAGAGAAGACCCTTTGTATTCAATCCAAAATAGCCAGAGAAGACCCTTTGGAGTGAATCCTAAATAGCCAGAGAAGACCCTTTGGAGTGAATCCAAGATAGCCAGAGAAGACCCTTTGGAGTGAATCCAAAATAGCCAGAGAAGACCCTTTGGAGTGGATCCAAAATAGCCAGAGAAGACCCTTTGTATTCAATCCAAAATAGCCAGAGAAGACCCTTTGGAGTGAATCCTAAATAGCCAGAGAAGACCCTTTGGAGTGGATCCAAAATAGCCAGAGAAGACCCTTTGTATTCAATCCAAAATAGCCAGAGAAGACCCTTTGGAGTGAATCCAAAATAGCCAGAGAAGACCCTTTGTATCAATCCAAAATAGCCAGAGAAGACCCTTTGGAGTGAATCCTAAATAGCCAGAGAAGACCCTTTGGAATGAATCCAAGATAGCCAGAGAAGACCCTTTGGAGTGAATCCAAAGTAGCCAGAGAAGACCCTTTGGAGTGAATCCAAAATAGCCAGAGAAGACCCTTTGGAGTGGATCCAAAATAGCCAGAGAAGACCATTTGGAGTGAATCCAAAATAGCCAGAGAAGACCCCTTGGAAGGAATCCAAAATAGCCAGAGAAGACCCCTTGGAGGGAATCCAAAATAGTCAGAGAAGACCCTTTGGAGTGAATCTGAAATAGCGAGAGAAGACCCCATTGAGTGAATCCAAAATAGACAGATAAGACCCCTTGGAGTGAACCCAAAATAGCCAGAGAAGACCCTTTGGAGTGAA
Organism: Palaemon carinicauda; assembly: GCF_036898095.1. Lineage (NCBI taxonomy): Eukaryota > Metazoa > Arthropoda > Malacostraca > Decapoda > Palaemonidae > Palaemon > Palaemon carinicauda. The sequence goes on along the minus strand of NC_090740.1, from coordinate 15,922,024 downwards.
TCCAAAATAGCCAGAGAAGACCCGTTGTTTACGGAAAGACATTCTTCAGTCAGGAAGAGTGGAAGGAATTGGCTGCTAATAAGAACGACACTTCAGTATACTTGAAGATACACAAGTTCCATTTAAATCCCATGAAACTAAATGAAAAAAACTCCATGTGTCACTCTATAGGAGGCCTTATGCAGGTCCACTGTGATACCCTTTCTAGAATAATGTATTATTTAATACCAAGTCTGAAATACTTATGGATCAGAGTGGTTCTGTTTTACAATTTAAAAAAAAAATGTGTTGATGGTACTCCAGATAAAAAGAAAAAAGAAATATTTAGAAAGGTAGGATAAGCCAAGTATCTTCTGCCTACATGAATATATTACTAAAATTTCCATTAACTAAACTACGCCCACGCGTAGGTCATTGAATGGAGAACATAGATCCAGAACTATTTTGTGAAAAGCCTTTCTTGTACGAGACATTTTTTTTCATGATCCGAATGGAACTTCATACTATTTATACACGTGAAAGACATAAATTGAATTGTGTTCACATTTTCAATTTATAGAATATCATATGAATAGTAGAAAGCCTTCTTTGATCTAATAATCAATCGTTACTTTAGACCAATTTGTGAAAAGCCTTTCTTGTACGAGACCATTTTTTTTCATGATCCGAATGGAACTTCATACTATTTAGACACGTAAAAGACGTAAATTGAATTGTGTTCACATTTTCAATTTATAAAATATCATATGAATAGTAGAAAGCTTATTTGATCTAACAATCAATCGTTACTTTAGACCCAC
>NC_090740.1:15913724-15916224 GCF_036898095.1 Palaemon carinicauda | reverse complement strand
TACTAAGGTGAAAGTCTGTAATCGATAAACATTTGAATGATGTATAAAGATATAATAAATAAAAAAAAAATTCTTCTCAGGCTAATTAAATATCATCGTTATATGTATAAAAATGAATTAGGATGAAAAATCCTTAGCTAGAGCGTTTGAACAAAATGCCTCGCGTGAATTTTACTCGTTCACCAACAGCAGCCCATTAATCAGAGGAACCCTCTCACCTATGCAGTTTTAGCAGAAAATACCGGTTGTTCTCATTGGCTGATTCGTCCTCTGCTGTGATTGGCAGTTGTATGTGATGTCATGCAATTGTATTTCATGAAATAGTTCAACTGGATAGGGGTGAAATACCTACACACATTTCATATAAATTTATGACTTAAAAATTTCATTTTTATGGAAATAAACTTAAAAGGGCTTTTGATTTGATAAGAAAATAATGAATCTTGTTGAAAGGCATAACTTAGATAATTAAGTCATATTAGTAGGAATACTTGCTATGCTTTTAGCTATGATGGTAGATGTGTGTGTGCGTGTGCGTGGGTGAAGTTATGGCAACCAAAGGAAACTGCCAATCACAGCTGAGGAAAATTTGGCCAATCAGAAGACAGGACTTTACTGCCAAGAGAGAGAGTTTTGGGTCTTATGAATTGTAGTCTGAGAAACTTGCTCGAATTTCCATAATACTGTATTGCTTTCAAATGCTCTAGCTATGTGGGCCGAACCTGCAGATATTCATTTTCATTTTATGAACTTAAGTATATATTGTCTTCAACATGTAAGCTGTTTGATTACCATATTTTATCAGTGGGATACATTCTAATTACCAAATAATTATTTCCATAAAGAAAAATGCGTCTTTGTGATGTTATAACGAGTAGGATGAACTTTAAAGGCTTGTCTAAATGACAGACTAATTCTTTTTGCTGGTTTGATTGAGGTATTGAGTAACACGTGGCTAGTATTTAATATTCAAATAAATACTATTAGTTTATCAAGCTATTATAGTGAAGGAACTGCAGTACAAGATTGTAATTTGTATTTTGTTACTTTTCAAGTAGAACGTAAATTATCAACGGAATAATTGACTGCATTGGTTACAATGTGTATGTATGTGTGTGTGAAGCTATAGTAGACAAAGTCAACAACTAATCACAGCTGAAGAAGTTATAGCTAATCAAAGGACTGGAATATATCGACAAGGGGGAATTCCAAACACTTAATCATTGCTGTTAAAAAAACTAGCCTGAATTTCGATAAAAAATTACATTCATATAGTACAGCTACTAGGGGCGGAGCTGTTGATATTTTGTTTTTGAAGGAATTTTTTTTTTTTTTTTTTTTTTTTTTTTAATATATAGAGATAATCCATTAAGAGATCTCTTTATACCATTCTATCAGTGCAATAAATTCTGTTCACCATATTATTTTTTATCATGAATGGCCTAACACGTTTTGGGGACGTCATAAGGAGTAGGATGAACTTTAAAAGCTTGTCTAAATGACTGATTAATTCTGTTTGCTGGTTAGAGTGAGGTATTGAGTAATACGGGGCTAATATTCGATATCTAAATAGATACAATTATTACATCAAGCCTAGATAGTGAAATAACTGGTATCTAATATTTAGCATGACATCCATCATTGTCAATCACACCCCCTTTAGCCTTTTTGGTATTGATTCTACTAACGCTTGGCAATAATTATTCATCCCTCTTTTCGACCTTTTTTTTATTATTATAAAAATACAATTACATTTTATTCATTTACATTTTTTGTGTAATTATTCTATTTACAAAAATATAACAAAAATATAACAAAATATAGATATGAATTCATGTTTCGGGATTGTGGTCAGGAGATTTTGTAGGCCAGTCTATACGAATTGCATTGTTCTGTTCAGCAAAGCATTCACTGACAGCTTTAGAGTTATGAAACGAAGAGTTGTCCCTGACAAGGTGCACTGCCAAGTCATCCGATAGAAGTAGTTTCCTAGATGATGGAATCGGGACTTCATCCAAAAAAAAAAAGAAAAAAAATAGTAATGATACTAATACGTATTGTAGTTCTTTTTTTATCTTGTTATTTAAAAAGTAAAATTGCATTTCAACAGTCAAAATATTTACAGTATAGTTACAGTATATATTAATTTTTTTACATAAACCATCTAAATCAACAATTTACACATCTTTATTTTCCTTTTTAGCTACTCAAAAACAATAATTTATAATTTTTTTCTTAACATTTTATTAATTTTTTCTTCATTTTTAATAGCCACCGATCAAAATGAAATTTACTTATTGTAGTTCGGTTAATCACTCGTCGATGTTAATCAGCAAATAAACACAAATAAACGAAAATATCAACACTGAATAAGACTACTATTCATAAAATTCAGCAACAATAAGGAATTTACATTAATATGAAGAGTTTTTCACTCTCGATAGTTAATTCATTAGAATTCTGATAGGCTTATTGTCATCCTTGAAAGCGAAAAGATATA
>NC_090740.1:15896224-15903724 GCF_036898095.1 Palaemon carinicauda | reverse complement strand
TCCAAACTGACTTATGTTGGAAAGTTTTACATTCTAAACACCCTAAGTACCGAAGGGGTCTGTACAAATCATCACAAGAACTCATCCTCCTTTCTTTTCTCTTCTTATGAAAGCAAATTACTATTATCGAAGAAGTTGACGTCCTTAAGAAATCCTGTCCTAAGGAAACGCAAATAAAGAGCAGTATATAGAGCGGTCAGATACATCCCAAAGAACGCCTTTCTCCTACGTCCTAAAAGGAGGATTACAGACTTCAGAGACAGCAAAAAACAGTTCTGTCTAAAAGGAACAGCAAAGCATTGGGAATAAATAAGAAAGGAAGGTGGTAGAATATTTCAGAGTCTGGCTGCTTCGGGAAAGATGCAGCTACGAAGAATAACAAACGTACCTGCCTGGCGATCGCCCGACCGGGGTTCGAGTCATCCGCAGACTCGATCGTTTCTTGTGGTATCAGCAACCTCACCATCCTTGCAAGCTAAGGATAGGGGTTTTAGGGGAGCCTATAAGGTTTGCCTACCGAGTCATCAGCAGCCATTGCTTGCCCTTCTCTTGTCCTAGCTTGGGCGGGAATATCCTGATCATATTTATATATGGTCAGTCTAGGACATTAGCCTGATGAATAAATTCTCTGCCATTCATGAGTGACCTTTTAAACCTTTAGAATGATCTCTTGTAAGTAAATCTAAGATAATGAAAGGGGTTAATTGCAATCGGCAAGTAAACGGGGCATCTTTCCATCATCTCAGTTGAAGATTGATCAGAATAGCAATCGTAAAAGGTGGGAATAAAAACAAAAAGACAAATCGATGGGTAGATAAATAGACACATTGATTTTTATATATTTTACATGAAGTGTGTCTTATTCTTCATTGTGTCACTTTATGAAAGGCACATTATTATACATCAAATTTCCATAGCAGAGAATCCTCGTGAATTATTTACTGTCTCAAAACTAGGAAATGAAATCACGAAAGCTTTGTTATCTCACCAAACAACTTCACTGGTTTCATAACCAGTCCAATATTATTATGTTAATGTCTTGCATGACAATTTCAACTCAGACCCTTATTCTTACATATCTGACTAGAAGTGGCCAATTATTTTTTTTTACATTCGATATTATTTTCGTGAAAATGAGATCCTTATGCTGTCATTCGTCCAGCCGAATCTAACTAATTAAAATAATTTACTTTCACCAAACTATTTTGTTTATATTCGTATTTTATTTTCACCAAAATTATATCATTCAGCTGTCATTCGTCCAGCCGAATCTAACTTATTAAAATAATTTATTTTCACCAAACTATTTTGTTTATATTCGTATTCTATTTTCACAAAAATTATATCCTTCAGCTGCCATTCGTCCAGCCGAATCTAACTAATTTAAATAATTTACTTTCACCAAACTATTTTGTTTATATTCGTATTTTATTTTCACAAAAATGATATCCTTCAGCTGCCATTCGTCCAGCCGAATCTAACTAATTTAAATAATTTACTTTCACCAAACTATTTTGTTTATATTCGTATTTTATTTTCACAAAAATGATATCCTTCAGCTGCCATTCGTCCAGCCGAATCTAACTAATTTAAATAATTTACTTTCACCAAACTATTTTGTTTATATTCGTATTTTATTTTCACAAAAAATGATATCCTTCAGCTGTCATTCGTCCAGCCGAATCTAACTAATTTAAATAATTTATTTTCACCAAACTATTTTGTTTATATTCGTATTTTATTTTCACAAAAATGATATCCTTCAGCTGCCATTCGTCCAGACGAATCTAACTAATTTAAATAATTCACTTTCACCAAACTATTTTGTTTATATTTGTATTTTATTTTCACAAAAAATGATATCCTTCAGCTGTCATTCGTCCAGCCGAATCTAACTAATTTAAATAATTTACTTTCACCAAACTATTTTGTTTATATTCGTATTTTATTTTCACAAAAAATTATATCCTTCAGCTGTCATTCGTTCAGCCGAATCTAACTAATTTAAATAATTTACTTTCACCAAACTATTTTGTTTATATTCGTATTTTATTTTCACAAAAAATTACATCCTTCAGCTGTCATTCGTTCAGCCGAATCTAACTAATTTAAATAATTTACTTTCACCAAACTATTTTGTTTATATTCGTATTTTATTTTCACAAAAAATGATATCCTTCAGCTGCCATTCGTCCAGCCGAATCTAACTAATTTAAATAATTCACTTTCACCAAAGTATTTTGTTTATATTTGTATTTTATTTTCACAAAAAATGATATCCTTCAGCTGTCATTCGTCCAGCCGAATCTAACTAATTTAAATAATTTATTTTCACCAAACTATTTTGTTTATATTCGTATTTTATTTTCACAAAAATGATATCCTTCAGCTGCCATTCGTCCAGCCGAATCTAACTAATTTAAATAATTCACTTTCACCAAACTATTTTGTTTATATTTGTATTTTATTTTCACAAAAATTATATCCTTCAGCTGTCATTCGTTCAGCCGAATCTAACTGATTTAAATAATTTACTTTCACCAAACTATTTTGTTTATATTCGTATTTTATTTTCACAAAAATGATATCCTTCAGCTGCCATTCGTCCAGCCGAATCTAACTAATTTAAATAATTCACTTTCACCAAACTATTTTGTTTATATTCGTATTTTATTTTCACAAAAATGATATCCTTCAGCTGCCATTCGTCCAGCCGAATCTAACTAATTTAAATAATTCACTTTCACCAAACTATTTTGTTTATATTTGTATTTTATTTTCACAAAAATTATATCCTTCAGCTGTCATTCGTTCAGCCGAATCTAACTAATTTAAATAATTTACTTTCACCAAACTATTTTGTTTATATTCGTATTTTATTTTCACAAAAAATGATATCCTTCAGCAGTCATTCGTCCAGCCGAATCTAACTAATTTAAATAATTTACTTTCACCAAACTATTTTGTTTATATTCGTATTTTATTTTCACAAAAATTATATCCTTCAGCTGTTATTCGTCCAGCCGAATCTAACTAGTTTAAATAATTTACTTTCACCAAACTATTTTGTTTATATTCGTATTTTATTTTCACAAAAATTACATCCTTCAGCTGTCATTCGGACGCCCGAGTATAACTAATTAAAATGATTTATTTTCACCAAACTATTTTGTTTATATTCGTATTTTATTTTCACAAAAATTATATCATTCAGCTGTCATTCGTTCAGCCTAATCAAACTAATTTAAATAATTTACTTTCACCAAACTATTTTGTTTATATTCGTATTTTATTTTCACAAAAAAGATATCCTTCAGCTGTCATTCGTCCAGCTGAGCATAACTAATTAAAATGATTTATTTTCACTAAATCAGAGTGTAGGCAGACGAAAACACACATCTTTACATACAAAGACTCACTATCCTTGAAAATCTGACCTTAACTTGACATAGAGCTTTAAAACACCAGCCCACAACGACCCTCGTTTCCCTTTAAAAAAGCCTGCGACGTAAATATGTATATCTGCCAAATACATGATCAACAACACGGCCGTAATCCTTGTGTTTATACCAAAGTTCCTCCATGAAACGTGAGACTCGATGCACGTTGAAGACCACACAATGCAGCCTTGTTTTTACGTAAGACGAAACTATAGGTACGATAGTTGTAATAGCGTTGTCTTGTTTTTTTCCCTAACACTTATATCCAGTTAATAGGGTAACGTGCATTCATCATCAAAACAATGCAGTATTGTTTTTGCGTAAGAGGAAACCATAAGTACGCTCGTTGGAATAGCGTTGTCTTGAAAGGCAATACTTATATCCAGTTAACACGGTAATGTTCATTCAACATCAAAACAGAATGAAGTGTTGTTTTTACGTAAGATGAAACTATAGGTACGATAGCTGTAATAGCGTTGTCTTGTTTTTTTTTTTTTTCTAACACTTATATCCAGTTAATACGGTAATGTTCATTCAACATCAAAACAGAACGAAGTATTGTTTTTACGTAAGACGAAACTATAGGTACGATAGTTGTAATAGCGTTGTCTTGTTTGTTTTTTTTCCTAACACTTATATCCAGTTAATACGGTAATGTTCATTCAACGTCAAAACAGAAGGAAGTGTTGTTTTTGCGTAAGAAGAAACCATAAGTACGCTCGTTGGAATAGCGTTGTCTTGTTTTTTCTAACACTTATATCCAGTTAATACGGTAATGTTCATTCAACATCAAAACAGAATGAAGTATTGTTTTTACGTAAGACGAAACTATAGGTACGATAGTTGTAATAGCGTTGTCTTGTTTTTTTTCTAACACTTATATCCAGTTAATACGGTAACGTTCATTCAACATCAAAGCAGAATGAAGTATTGTTTTTGCGTAAGACGAAACCATAAGTACGCTCGTTGGAATAGCGTTGTCTTGTTTGTTTTCGTCCTGTAAGACGAAACCATAAGTACGCTCGTTGGAATAGCGTTGTCTTGTTTGTTTTCGTCCTGTAAGACGAAACCATAAGTACGCTCGTTGGAATAGCGTTGTCTTGTTTGTTTTCGTCCAATACTTATATCCAGTTAATACGGTAACGTTCATTCAACATCAAAACAAAATGAAGTACTGTATTTACATAAAACCAAACTATTAGTATGCTCGTTGGAATACTGCTGACCTGATTGTTTTCCTCCAACACTTATATCCAGTTAATCCGGTAAGGTTCTTTCATCATCTAACCGTCTGCTAACGCGCTAAACTAGAATATTATGACATTTTTTTTTACTCTTATCTGAAGATTAGATCACTGTTTTTGTGCTGATTTTGTAGTTCCCCTAAGTAGAGTGCTGACATAAAAAAAATCCTAATAAAACTAATCAGATAGATTTGTCATCACATTTCTTCTTTAAGTTTTTTTTTTTTTTTCGAGGGGGGAGGGGATCTTTCGTGTTAGGTCCCTCCTTGGAGACAAGTTATTTCATCCTTTTTTTTTAGACCTTAGCTAAACAAGAGCATTGTTTTTTATACATCCATCCCCGTCTTATATAAGAAATACATCAATAAAGGCCAAGGTTCCAGGGAGGCAGCATTTGCCGGTGCACTGTTCAAGAGGTAAGGGGGGATACACCAGCCTATTTAAGTAGAACAGTGCGGTGGGGAAATCACAAATACAACATGGTAAAAACAAAGGGAAATAAAAAGAGCTTTCCGATCCGCTGCATTGCACCTTGCGGCTAAAGTGGATTCAAAACATTTTACCCACTCGACCTGTATCGACGAAGCGTTATGGGGCAAAGAATATGTAAACAGTCGCCTCTAGAGGAGAGAGTTCGTGTTTCAGAATGTTGTGCTTGATAAAAATTATCATTTTTCTGAGATTTTTATCACAGGCGATTTTGATTACACAACTCAATATTTTTTAATACACGAGATAAAATACAGAAACAATTTGTTGAACTGGATAAATTTAATTCAGGGGAATTTTTTTTTTCTGATCTAAATGACTCATTCATATTCTTGAAAATATGCAAAAATTCTTATCTGTGGGGAAAAGACTTTGCTTCATTTCAAGGCGTGCTGATTTGCCTGCCATATCATCTTCAAAGTTTTATTTTTCTTACCAATAAAACTTTTTTGTATTCACAATGATAGCACGAAGGTATTCGACAAACATGGGTTTCGTTAATACACAAGCACTTTAGCATTAGCTGAATCTCCCCAGTAGATCATGGAGATGGTTCCTGAGAAACGACGAAACAATAGTTTTGTTCCAGCTGTTACCAAGTTGTGGAATGATCTTCCTAATCGGGTAGTTGAATTAGTAGAACTTCAAAAGTTCAAAGTTGGAGCAAATGTTTTTATGTTGACCAGGCTGACATGAGTCTTTTTATAGTTTATATATGACATATGTTTTTGACGTTTGTTAATAGTTTATATAGGACATATCTGTTTTGACGTTGTTACTGTTTTTAGAATGATTTATTGTTAATTTATTCTCATCATTTATTTATTTCCTTATTTCCTTTCCTCACTGGGCTATTTTTCGCTATTGGAGCCCTTGGGCTTATAGCACTTGCTTTTCCAACTAGGGTTGTAGCTTGGATAATAATAATAATAATAATAATAATAATAATAATAATAATAATAATAATAATACCGTCAAGTGGCTACTTTCCTCTTGGTAAGCGTAGAAGAGAGACTTTCGCTATTGTAAGCAATTCATCTTGGAGAAGGACACTCCAAAGTCAAACCATTGTTCTCTAATCTAGGGTAATGCCATAGCCTCTGTACAATGGTCTTCCACTGCCTGGGGGTAGAGTTCTCTTGCTTGAGGGTGCACTCGGGCACACTATTCTATTTTATTTTTCTTCCTCTTGTTGTTATTTTTAGGTTTTTATAGATTATATATGAAAGGTTTATCTTAATCTTGCGACTGTTCTAAAGATAGTTTGTTTTAATTGATCATGACCTCTTTTGTAGTTTACGTATTTCCTTATTTCCTTTCCTCACCAGGCTATTTTCCGTGTTGGAGCCCTTGGGCTTATAGCATCTTGCTTTTCCAATTAAGGTCGTAGCTTTGCATGTAATAATAATAATAATAATAATAATAATAATAATAATAATAATAATACTAATAATAATAATAAAGTCGTATTCATCCTTCTGTATCGTGGATGAGACCCCTGTTGAAAATCCTTCCAGTGTATCAGCCGCTATGTACGCCTACACAGAAAGCTAATGTGCAGTGCATAGAGCCCCTCAACATCTGCAGGTCCAATTCACCCTGCCTTGCACGCACTCCTTCCCAACTTAGGTCTTCTCGTTCTTACTTCGAACGTTTTCGTGTGACGCACTCTTTTATCCCCATTCTATTATTCTCTTATCTTGTCACAGACAGCTCTGACCCATCCTTTCACCTATACTTGATGTTTTACCCTTCTTCTACATATCGTCTCGTGACTCACATTCTTTATAAATAATTGATTTCCACAGTTTTCATCATTCTTTTCATTCACATCTAGCATTCAAATCTTACTTTCTTCAACGGAAATTGGCTCTATTGTTTCATATATTCTAGCATGTTCATCTTTAGATACACCAAGCATATTAATTTTTGGTTATGTTTCTCTCTTTACTTGTTTAATAACTGGTTCCTCAATGATTATGAATATTTACTTCTAAATTCTTATACAAAGATAATATTCTGCTTCCCTTGCTCTCATATCAGCATTCACAGCTCGTGTTAACCTTTCTTATATAATAGAATTCTGTTAATCACTTTTCAATCTACACAATTTACCCTCTATATCCTCTCTTAATTATCTCAAAGCTTCCCCTATGATCATGGGCATTTTCATACTTGTTCTTACCCATTTTAATATTAAATCTTAAATCTTGTATTTTTTTGTCTTCCAATAAATAGGAAATTTTCAAAATACTCATTTCATCAACCCATTGCCCCATTATCCTCAGACAACATAATTTTTTTTTACATCTATGCACTGGCTCATT
>NC_090740.1:15888724-15891224 GCF_036898095.1 Palaemon carinicauda | reverse complement strand
TACATACATATATATATATATATATACATATACATATATATATATATATATATATATAAAATAACGCCCTGAAGCCATCAAAGTTCAAAAGGCACTTGAACGAATCGCAATGAGTTAGCGATCGGGCCAAACGAATTCTTTGAAGGAAAATTAAAGGAACTTTAATATGGTGAACATAGTTAATGAGAGATTTGTAGGTACAACTCACGCGGCAACTGAGACCTCCTTACAAAGTTTCATTTTTTTTAATTACGAAAACTATAAAGTTATACCATATTCAAGAAGAATTCTCATTGCATTGTGCAAACTACAATTATTCTACTTCATCATTTGGTTATTTGTCATTCGGTTAAATTTCTAGTGTAAATTGGTCAAATAATATTCTGACGTGGAGGATTAATGAATTGGCACAGCATGTCAAAGATTAATTGCTGAAAAAAGTTTGGATATCAGTTTAGTTTGTAGTTGTAAAGAGGGTAATTTGATTCCAATGACAAAGAATCAAATGATTTAACTATCGATGGATAAAGGCTTAGAATCAGTATTCCAAAGTAATGTACTCATATCATCCTTTTGGGTTGAAGGCAGGAAGAGATTTCTAAATTTAGAGGTACTGCCTTACAATTTATAAATATTCACCTTTAACTTATCTTAGTGAAGGTAGGTTCTCTATAACTTCTTCGATAAGGACACTTTCATGTCGCATGACTGCTATTGAACCTTGAGAAAGTTGTTTAATTAAAATATGCACATATCATTAATGATCTAATGGCTGAGCATTGAATTGACCTTAAAGTTAAAGTGTAATAAATATGTGTTGGGTAATTGACAGTTACCCCCATTGCCATACATATAGGAATCTTAGTGTATATTACGTATTTATTATGAATCAATGTATTACGGTCTTTCACATGAGTCTTAACATTTCAATCATTCACTTTGCAGATTCGCATTATTATCCAACTACCTATGCTGATTTTTCTCTCCAAAACTACAAACTATAAACTATTATGTTTTAAATGAGTTACTATTTCGGATTAATTTTTAATATGTCCGTATAATTTCCATTGGAAAATTTGCATTAATAGGTTTAAAGCCTGTTCATGAATGGCAGAGGCAAGGGAGAGTGACACTACCCTAGAGACTGACCATATATACAAATGATCAGCGTCCAAGCTAAGATCAGGGAGGGCAAGGCAATTGCCGCTGATGACTCAGCAGGTAGACCCATAGGTTCCCCCAAACCAACACCCCGTCCCACCCCTCCTTAGCTCACGAGGATGGTGAGGATGCAGGCACTACAAGAAACTATTAAGGCAGGAAGGTCTCCAGTATGGTGTAAGTAAATATGTAGAAAAATACCTAAACTTGTTCACATCTAGATTCATTTTGGTATACCTTAACACCTTCATCACACATCACACGTCTCGAATTGTTGACCTAACCCCGCTAGGACTTCTCACTGCTGGGAGGAAGAACGATGGTGACTGGTACAACGCATGATTATATGCTTCCGCTAGCAGGGTCTAAGCGATGTTAGGCAGGGCAGCTGATCAGGACTACGGTCTACACCAAAGCCAAAGCAAAATCCTTTAAAAAGAAGGCAACCGTGCTTACCCCATGCAAATGGGGAAAAAAAGCACGTTAATAGAAGTAACATTGACCTTTATGTACAATAATCTTTTCAATATCTATATGAACAAATTTATGATACCTGTCCGCATATTCCTATGATTCTGGGGACAGGTTCCTGGGATTAAAAGGGCTGAGAATAATTGAAATGGAGAACTTGAGAGCATCGTCTCCACGACTAAAAATAAACATTATTCCGAAATTGTCATGATATACTGTAGTGCATTATGGATACGCCCCATTCTCTTCTCTCTATTCTGTTTCCTCCCTTGTCGCTATAATCGTTCCAACCTTCTACCAATCCTCTCATCACCATTATTATTCTCTCTCTCTCTCTCTCTCTCTCTCTCTCTCTCTCTCTCTCTCTCTGAAACGGGTAGACATTCAGTCAGTAATTTCATCAATCATTCTACCTTCATAAACCTCGGAGGAAAATCTCATCAGTGACACCGAAAGTCGATGTATCGACCTGATTTCCCAAGAATCCCATTTGAATATCCAATGCGAATGAAAATAAACTTCAAGAGTCATTTCACAGTCAATAATCACTGAGATGGAGACCTTGTCTCCGTCTTAGTCCCTTTCCTTATTTCGTTTAAATAACTTAGCATGTTGAAAAGAAAATCCGTATAGTCTATTATGGGCTTCATTTACGAGAGCTTGGAGTCTGATTTTATGTTTTTTTTTATAGTCACTTTTTTAAGTTACATGAAAAACTTGATAAACTGAAATTGAATAGATATGTTTCCTATAATGATTTAAACGTATATCGCAATATTGTTTTCTTTTCTGATGATCAGCAGCATCTAAAGATGTTCACGTTCTCTTGTTCACCATTATTCTTCGCCCAAAGATTTAAATACTGCAC
>NC_090740.1:15881224-15883724 GCF_036898095.1 Palaemon carinicauda | reverse complement strand
GAACAATTGTCTTGAGTGAATTTTTATGAAATCTAAAAAAAATTTACTTGGAAATTTCTAGTTACTCGTTGAAAAATTGTCTTGAGTAAATTCTTGTGAATTCTAAAAAAAAGAAAAAAACTTAACTAGGAAATTTCTAGTTTCTCGTTGAAAAATTGTCTTGAGTGAATTTTTATAAAATCTAAAAAAAAAAAAAACTTAACTAGGAAATTTCTAGTTTCTCGTTGGAAAATTGTCTTGAGTGAATTTTTATAAAATCTAAAAAAAAAAAAAACTTAACTAGGAAATTTTTAGTTTCTCGTTGAAAAATTGTCTTGAGTGAATTTTTACAAAATCTAAAAAAAAAAAATTAACTAGGAAATTTCTAGTTTCTCGTTGGAAAATTGTCTTGAGGGAATTTTTATAAAATCTAAAAAAAAAAAAACTTAACTAGGAAATTTTTAGTTTCTCGTTGAAAAATTGTCTTGAGTGAATTTTTACAAAATCTAAAAAAAAAAAAATAAACTAGGGAAATTTCTAGTTTCTCGTTGAAAAATTGTATTTAGTGTATTTTTATAAAATCTAAAAAAAAAACTTAACTAGGAAATTTCTAGTTTCTCGTTGAAATTTTTTTTGAGTGAATTTTTATAAAATCTAAAAAAAAACTTAACTAGGAAATTTCTAGTTTCTCGTTGAAAAAATTTCTTGAGTGAATTTTTATAAAATCTAAAAAAAGAAAACTTAACTAGGAAATTTCTAGTTTCTCGTTGAAAATTGTCTAAATATGCCCTTTCCTTTTCTAAGTTTTACTTTTTTTTACAATATTTATGTATAGCTTGCTTTATATTGTTTTACTTTATTTTACCTTGGGACATGATTATTGTTGTCTATGGTGATGGAAATAAATAAAAGAATAATAACAGGATTACTAGGGACCATACTTAAGTTATTAAAAGGGAATCTTTAGAAGGTAGGAGTTAATGTGCTGCCTGAAACAGCACATAGTGAGGAAAGTGATGAATTCCAAACGAAGCAGGGTGTAGTAGTAGTAATAATAATAATAATAATAATAATAATAATAATAATAATAATAATAATAATAATATAATAATAATAATAATAATGATTCAATGACAAATATATCAGTTTTTCCATTCTCTCTCTCTCTCTCTCTCTCTCTCTCTCCTCTCTCTCTCTCTCTCTCTCTCTCTCCTCTCTCTCTCTCTCTCACTCCTCTCTCTCTCTCTCTCTCTCTCTCTCTCTCTCTCTCTCTCTCTCCATAGCTCAGGAACTTTTATGAAATAATGATACTGATTTTGTTATTTACTTTATTTTTCATAATCCAATATTCAGCTTTCCCCTGAAATCTGCCCGCACACGGGACACTTGTCAGTGGACGGTGGCTGCCACGGTTTCGTGGCACCACGAAAAATGGAGCAGGTTGCTGTAAAAACATCACCACTAAATACTGTCTCTTGTGCGGACATCCATAGAAACACGTGCGTTTAATTTTTCACCACAAAACAGTGGCACAGAAAAGTGGCCCTTGTGCAGGGAACCTTAAAGAGGAGTCTACTATTGCTAGTAGAGGTGGATTAATCTCCAGGTTTGGTGTTTCTGTCCTGTTTCATTTATCTCACACACACGTTTGCTTTCCCTGTTATCTAGCTTTCTTTCCCTACCTTGCTTTGATTTTACTGAAACACTATTGTCATTTTGTGAGCATGTCCTTAAGGCTAGCTTTTTCTTTCACTATTTCCAGTAATCCCATCTTTTTTTATTTCCCTTGTGCAGGGCCCCATAAAAGAGGAGTCTACTATCGAAAGCAAGAAAATAAATTAAGTATTTTTACAAATGGTATGAAGCGACAAGCGCCCTGTCCTTGGTTTATCAGCCACTCGCCCCCCCCCCCCTCCTACCAGATGCTCCACTCCCTATCCCAACCCCAGACCCCCACAATCACGCTATAATTCGTTAATTTCAATTACGACCATTTAAAAGGGGCAATACAGAGTAGCATTTACCTCGAACGCTTCTTGTCTTTCTCAAGGGATATTTTCTTCCCAAAAGTGGGACGTATATAACAGGGCATTCGTTCTCGTGGGTCGAACTTTCGGAACTGGGTGAACAGTGAACTTATTATCGATCCTATAGTTGATCATAAAACAACCTGAAAATTTAACTATAATTTTCATATTATTATTATTATATATGCATACTCGTTGCAATCTTATTTGTTACGACTAATGATCGTAGTTTTTTTTTCTTTTTACTTATTTAATCTTTCCAAAAACTCTAATTTTCATATTATCATATATGCATACTCATTGCAATCTTATTTGTTACGACTAATGATCGTGTTTTTTTTTTTTTTTTTTATAAACATTTCATCCCAACTAGGCCTATATTTGACAGTTTTAAAGATAGAACTTCAATGTTGAACCAAGATGAAATACGGAAAGTTCCAAATGGTGTAATTTAGCAGCAACAACAACTAGGTCCTCCCACAAACTCCGTTTCC
>NC_090740.1:15698480-15878480 GCF_036898095.1 Palaemon carinicauda | reverse complement strand
ATTTTGGATGTCTGAAAGACATTTTAGTCCACCCGCGCTGACTCCATTCGTTCTTGTACACAGCAAATTAGTTTTAAACCTTTAGAGTTTGTATCATCTTGTCTAAATTATTTTTTTATTCGTTTACTGTGTTATTGTTCACTACATCTGCTGGGAGTTTGTTCCATGTATTTGCTATTTTGTATATTAAAAAAATACCACATTGAGTGGTGTTGTATCTTTTCAATTCCAGTTTGTATCCGTTACCTCTGAACTGATTTGTGCTAAGCGTGAAGAGGTTGCTGTAGTTTACATTTGTTATTCCTTTATGAATTGTGAATGTCCCTTAGACATTGAGTTAGTAGATTGAATAAATTCAAACGTTCCATTCTTCATCTAAATCCAAATTTTATTAGCTTTGAAAATAGTTTGGTGGGCCTAACTCTTACTGCTTCCAGTGCATCTATATCCTTTGAATGCTTGGGCTCCGTAGTCTACGTGTGGTCTTATACTGTAGTAATGTGCACAGCTGCAGTACAATGTCCTTGGTTCTGTATTAAAATAGCCTCTTTATGTAACCTATTAGTTTCTGTGATTTTTTTTTCAACTTTATGCTCCATTTGGTGAACATTAAATCTTTGCTGATAATAAAGCCACGATCCTCCTGGTCCACGCTTTCTTTTTCATTACCTAGTAGTGAGTAATACCTTTGTGGTTTACTATAACCTATGTGCATAACTTTGCATTTTTCACAGTTGAAAGCCATTTTCTGGACCATTCTCCCAACTTAATAATATTCCTTCTTAAGGCTTCTACGTCTACTGATTTCTCCGCGTTTATGCATAGTTTAGTATCGTCGTCAAATTTGGTAAGGTGTTATTGAAATCAGCTGGTGTAAGGCCAACGTGTTTTTTGTTTCTTTAATTTTTCGCTATCCTTTGGAGTCTATAGATAACTCCAGACTTTACCTGAGCGCGTACTAATTGCTCTGTTTTATAGTTGTTATTACTATTATTCTAGAATTTGTTTCTTTTGGTTACTGTTTCCATGCGTCTTGTGGTCCTTTTTCTATTAAGAGATAAGTCAATCTCTCTCTCTCTCTCTCTCTCTCTCTCTCTCTCTCTCTCTCTCTCTCTCTCTCTCTCTCTCTCTCTTGAGCTATGCTGTATAAACATGTTTAAAAAGATCGACAAGCTTGTGTATAATAGGTTTATGAAGCATTGTTCAAAATATATATGTAAAAATCCATGAATATTATGTGCTAGATAAGATTGTAAACAATGTACCGTGCAGGTTTAAGTAAAACTGTGTCATGTATTTTGATAATTCATGTTTATATTTTCTTTATTTTTCAGGAATATCAAGGACTAGACGTGGTCGTAATGACTATTATACGTTGCTCAGCGCTTCTTTACACTTATCATCAGTTTCGAAAACTCCATAAAATTGGATCTAAGTATATTTTAGGTAAGGTATATGGTTCAGCAAAAACCCATGAATGTTTGTTAGCTTAGTTCTACATCAGCTCAATCTCCAGACACACTGGAGTGGAAGAATTCCTATCAGTCTGTCTGTATGTATGTCCAGGCTAAAATGCATCTTTAGGAGTTTATCACCAGTTAAATCCAGTTGCTATGTGTCTGTCTTATTCACAACACATCAGCACAATGTCAGTGTTGTTAAGAGATTATTTCATCCATGATTATATATTCTTCCATTTTCATAGTCTTGTTACTAATGCTCTCTAGCTTTTGATTGGGCTTTATCATATTTAAGTGGTTAAATGTACAATAATTAGATTTATAGCGATGGGTGTTCCTTTCCTATAGCAATGGAAGAACCAGCTATGTCCATTGCTATAACTCTTAGAAATACATTTTACAGTAATCCTTCCTTTATCCTCACTTATGATGGAGAAGGCATGATTGTTAAAATTGACTGCATCCTTAGTACCGTACAATACTACATACAGGATGGCACAGTAAGATCTGGATGCCAAGGATAGTCAGAATTATGAAAAATCTTACACAGCATGCTCAGCATGTTGCCAAATATTAATACAATATGTATAGGAGGAATCCCTGTCTTTAGTCTTTGGTAGTGCCATAGCCTCTGTACCATGGTCTTCCACTGTCTTGGGTTAGAGATCTCTTGCTTGAGGGTACACTCGGTCACACTACAGTATTCAATCTTGTTTCTCTTCCTTTTGTTATTTTGAAGTTTTTATCCTCTTGTAATATTCAAGTTTTTATAGTTTATATGTGAAAGATTTATTTCAAGTTATTGTTCTTAAACTTCTTTTGTAGTTTTTCCTTATTTCCTTTCCTCACTGGGCTATTTTCCCTGTTGGAGCCCTCGGGTTTATAGCATCCTGCTTTTACAACTAGGGTTGTAGCTTAGCAAATGATAATAATAGTAATATGAAATTGCATTGTACATGCTTATACGCTATATTGATGGGCTAAGTGAAACTTCAGTTTAAATTTTCCTTCCCATAACATTACATATCCTGACCTTGTCAACAAGGTAGCAATCCATTTCAGTTTCATTTCATTCAAAGTGATTCTGAACTAGTACTGTAGATAATTCCTTCTCTGAAGTTCAAAGGCTCCTAAGACCATGGTTTATTCTACTTTCTTGGAGTTGGGAAATCACTTCTTAACTAAATGTATACTCTGACAATTGTAGAGGTGTTGGGAAATCCCTTTGTAACTAAATATATACTCTGACAATTGTAAAATAATTATTTTGTGGTAATACAGTACAAATGTATTTATTTTCATATTGATTTATTTGGCATTAATTACGACTTTACAGAGGTATTAAGACCAAACAATACTACTACTGTACTCTCTTGTATTGAGGTCAGACAGTACTAGAACGGTAAACTGCTTTGCAATGTGGAAAAGGATTTTTTCATCATCTTCCTGAAATTGAGTTGACTCACAATTAAGCTACTAAAAAAGAAAATTAATTTTAATTTTTAAAGATTTTATATTGTTTTTGTAAATATTTTATTCTTTTCCTGTAGCTAGATAATTGCTTTTTAGATGAAAACAACAAATTGCAATACTGAATAATGGATAAATTTTATATTTTTCTATCTGATAACCATTTGCATAGCATTCACGAGAAGGAAGTTAATAATGGAGATTATCTCTGTAATACCTTTTCACAGACATAATTTATTTTCTATTACTATGCATTTGTTTTAATAATATTTCTAATTGCAACTGATATTTTCCTAAATATATTACAGGGATTGCTGGATTATTTGCTGTATTCTCCAGCTTTGTTTTTAGCTGCTCTGTGATCAAACTGCTGGACAGTGATGTTTCCGATTTGAAGTAAGTACTGCAGCGTATTACTGTACTGTAATATATGTTAATTCCATTAATGTATACATTAAGATATCCTCATCTGTTGATTCTCCAATTATTGATTCGACTATATTGAATTAGTGATACTGTATATTAGAAATCATATGCTAAAAATTCACATAACTGAGCACCATTACATCACTATGTAGAGTAGGCTGCTGTAAAGTTGTGTTTTGTTTCAACTAAGGGAAAAGATTAAAAGATTTTTCCCATTTTTCCCACTTTTCTATTTTCTATTTTATTTATATTATTCAAACATTTTTTCTGTTCATTTCAGTCTCATTTATTCCTCATACCCATATTCCCTTTCTTAATCTCTATTACTGTTATTCCATTTTATTCAGTAATTCCAACATATTTTATCTGTATTAGTTTTATTTATTGCCAAAGGCTAAACAGTTTCTCCCATTATTCCGTCTTTGCCATTTCCTTTTTATTTATCTTTTAATTTTTGTTAATCACACTTTTTATTACTGTTCATTTCAGTCTGTTTATTTCCCTTATTCCCTGTCTTATTCTGTATTATCCTTATTCCTTTTCTTTTTCCTTATTATCCTTATTCCCTTTATTTTTCCTTATTATCCCTATTCCCTTTCTTTTTCCTTATTATCCTTATTCCCTCCTTTATTCTTTGTTACACTACAGTATTCTTATTTCATTTTTTAGTATTTACTTCTGTATATTTTATATACTGTATTGATAATATTTAATGAATATCTAGACAATTTACTCCATAAAACTTGATAATAAATAGTTCTGTTTATACTGTACAGTACAGTATATTTCTTTTACAAAAAACCTGAATCCTTTGATAAGGTGCCCATTGACTCAACCTACAGACCAAGAAAATGAAGTTCTGTAACAAAGATTAATTTTCTTTAATTTTCTTACATGTTGACAAAAAAAATTTGCATATATAGTACAGTATTTAAAAGAAAGAAAAGAAGGTTTTTTAAGATTTATCATAACATGAGAACATGAAATAGAGATTCAAATAAAACACTTCATTCAGGAGTGCACTGACAGAAAAAAGTAAATGTTAACAATGAGTCACAATTATTTTACATTTCTTGAGTGAACAAGGGAAAATAAATCCCTAGAGTTTATATCGCATATTATCTTTGGGATTCTGCAACCGCAGGGGGATGGACTCGGATTGTAATGATTGCGGATATGTAGGTTTTCTTGTTCAGTCTAGTATGACTTTGAAAATTTTATTTCCTAGTGTAATGGTTAGAGAGTTTTAATTTTTATATTGCCTCTAGTATGAAATTTTTTACCATATGTTATGATCTTTGTTTCTATGAACCTTCCCTGATGTTTGTATTGCTTCTATTTTAGAAGCTCGGTTGAATTGACATTTACGCGTAAAAATTTCTGGATTTGAATTAAATTCTTGAGTATCTGACCTTTTTAGATAAAACTTTCAGATGGAACTTCTGATGCGTTATCAGCCTTTTGTATGTGTTGTGATTAAAAGAAGAGAGGAAAGGGATTGGATGCTAGCTATAATCAGAGAAGTTTACTGGCTTCCTCTAACCTCCTATCTTCCCTTGTCTAAAAAGCCAGTTCTATATCCAAGCTGTCTTACCAGTACAGCTAAAGCTCGGATTTTACAGCTAGAAATGGTTTACTTTCTAGAGAAAAGATCTTAAACCCTTCCCTTAGGTTTTACAACAGTTTATTCATATTCCCTAAAAATTTGAGCTGTTGGAGACCAGTTGTAGATATTTTGGCCCTCAACAACTTAACAGTTCTCACAAAGTTTACGATGGAAACATCCGGACAATTTTTGGGGCGATAAAGAAAAAAGTTTTAGATGTTTTCAATAGACCTCATGGATGTATATTTTCACATTCTAGTTCAGCTGAATTCAAGGAAATACCTTTGTTTCATCAAAAGGTCGAGGGTTTAGTAATTCAAGTGCCTATATTTCTTGCAGAGGATGGCCCCTCCGGTATTCACCAGAATGATGGCCCTCATCTCGAAATGGTTGAGCTCTTTTTTTTTATGATGGCATTACCCTATATCGGAAACCAAGGGGATTACACGGTATTCCTCCCTGTTTTGGGTAGTAGAGGTGCTTTTATCCTGGACAAGTTTGAGAGGGATAACCCTTCTCCTTCAGTTTATTCCATGATAATCGAATGTCTTAGCAGACCAACTATGCAGAAAGGGTCAGGTTCTGTTCAGCAAAATGTTTCTACATTCATTAAGATGTTTTAGAGATTTGGAAATAGTGGCTTCGTCCAAATTTGACATGTTTCTAACATCACCGGAGAAAAAGATGTAAGGTTTTTGTTCACCCCTGCCAGATCCTTTAGCGTAGAGAGAAGTTGCCCTCTAAAAAGAATGGTCAATTCAGGATCTCTACAAATTTCCACAGTTTGCCATGATTCAGCAGGTGATAAACAAGTTCAGGATCTCTGTAAACAGCAGGATGATGCTAATAGCCCCCTTTCTGGACACAAGGGAAGGGTTCACAGATGTGTGGCCTCTATTGTTGGAGTTTCCAAGATGATTACTGTATAAAGCCAATCTGCTCAGAAAACCGACTGCAAAGGCAATTCATCCAAACCTACCCGTGCTGCATCTAACTTCATTGAGACAATCCACAACATCCTCAAAGACAGTTATTAAAGAAAGTCTACCAATTATGTTTTCAAAGACATTGGAATGTTTATTTTTATTATTGTAAAGCTATAAATGTGTCTATGACTAGAATTAGTGAGGATCATGTAAAATTTCCTCATTTTCTTTTTTTTATGAAAAGAAACTTTCAATTTCAGTCAATAAGAGATTATTATCATTATTATTACTGGCTAAGCTACAACCCTAATTGGAAAGGGCTCCAACAGGGAAAAAATAGCCCAGTGAGGAAAGGAAATAAGGAAATAGACAAACTGCAAGAGAAGAAATGAACAGTTAAAATAAAATATTTGAAGAACAGTAACAACATTGAAATAGAGCTTTCTTATACTGTATAAGCTATAAAAAGAGACTTATGTCTGCCTGTTCAGCATGAAAACATTTGCTTCGAGTTTGAGGTTCCACCAATTCAACTACTGTACCTGATTAGGAAGATTCTACAACTTAGTTACAATTGGAATAAAACTTCTAGAATACTGTGTAGTATTTATCCTCATAATGGAGAAGGTATGACTGTTAGAATTCATTGCATACCTAGTATTATGAATAGAATGGTACTGCTCAAGAAGATCTGAATGCAAAGGATGGTCAGAATTATGAAAAATCTTATGCAACATGTATAATGAACTAATTGAATAAAGGTGCCAGAGATTAATATCTAGATCAGAAATAGGAAATTTGAAATACCGTAAGTTTGTGTCACTCAAATTAAGATGAGATGTAGCAACTGAAGACCAGACAGCAGAAAAAATTCAAAACAAGTTAGAATTAAAGAATTAAAACACTTCCTTGGAAGTAGATTGATCACTGACAATCCTAAAAGACTTTCTTAATAAGCCAAACTTTTGTGCACTTGAAGAAGAGACAAACAGCGTGTTTCTCAAAAGTAAATTAAAAAGTAAAATTTTAAGAGTCATACAAAGTTAAATAAACATCGATGGTGAGATCCGGATGTTGAAGAGCCGCTGTCCTCGACCTATTATACTTACAATCATATTTTGATTCTTTTTAGGATTTGACTTCATGCCCCATAATTTGCACCATGCTCTAATTTTAGCTATATCTCTGTTAAGGGACTCAACAACCCCCGATCTACATTCAGGAGTTGGAATTGATGCAAAAAGAGTAGTAGCATCTGTATCTGCATAATTCTGTGCTCAAGCATCTAGAATTAGATTTGTCCATTTCAACTATGAAAGAGAATGTATTTAGGTCTTTCAGTATTGAAAGGCCTCCAGTAGTATGGTCATGTTTCTGGAATTTTGGTGTGACTTTACTGTATTTAAAAGGTATAAATTTTGAACCTTTGGAAGAACCTTTGCTTAAAGATCTTACCGCTAAAACACTTCTGTTGGCATTAGCGTTAGCCAAACACACAAGTGAACTACAAGCCTGGTCTGTCAAGGTGGGCTTTTGGGCAATGTGTGATGATTTTGTCCCTTTTGACTTCCTTCAGAGCAAAAAAATTATTTTAAGGCTAAGCTTGGCTCCAATTTTTTTCATATCCCTTCTTTGAAAATGGATAAAAGCATATTGTCAAAAAAAATTTCTGTGTCTTGCAAGAAGCATTTAGCTTTATATGGACAAAATTAGAGGCATTAGAGGTGGTGTCCTTAATGTTTTTTGGGGATTAGGGTCCTAAATTGCCCTCTGACCAAAAAGGGCAATGTCATTTCTAGTTAAAAGTTGGGTCACAAATGCTCACAAGGAATTGGATTCAAATATAATAAGAGCCTTGAAAGTTAAGGTCCATGATATTAGTAGCTCAACTAAATCCCTTAATTTTTGCAGAAATCTTTTTCTGGAAATAGTATTAGTAGTAGGTCAATGGTGTACCAATTTGGTTTTCGCTAAACATTATCCTATAGGATCCTGGTTTACTTAACAAGATTACTGGGCTCTAGGCCCTATATTGGCTGCAGGGGACATGGTTTAATTAATTGAGAGTTCAGTTAATTTTTAAGTATCTTATCTGTAATTCAATAAACAACAAGTATATATGATTTTGAAACAGTCTACAGTCAGATATTTTAAATAGCTTTTGTACAGTCGGGAATCTTATATTTTAAACTATATTTGTTCCAACACCGAATACTTACCTCGAACTACTTTCTTAGGAGAGTCTGGGGATCTCTCAATCACCGACCCTATATTTTTAGAGAGTTTGTTACAAGTAAACTAGACTAGGTGTGTAGAATTTATATACTACTTAAACTTGAAAATGACCTACAGTATATCGTTCCTTCGCTGATTTACAACTTTCATTGGAGTGTGGGCGTTATCTATGTAAACATCAGGAGAGGTTCACAGAAATAAATGGAATTTTTATAGTATAATTTATTTCTATATTCCCCTGATGTTCATATACATGTCCAACCTGCTCCTCATTGGCTTGTGGTATTAAGAGGATAATGAATAATTTTAACTTTAAAACCAAAAGGATAAAGATACTGTGGCACATCAGCACTAGGCTTCTTTACTAGAGGCCTTTGTCTATTAAAGAGAAAGAAAATGGGAATTTTTAAAATTTTAGAAATGTTTACAGATAAATAACATTTACTGTAAACAAAGCTTCTAGAAAAGAAGCAAAATGAACATCAGTAGAGTGTAGAAATAGCAAATTTTATTACAATATTAGAATTCCTTTTTATCATACCAAAAATATTGTAAGGTTTTTAATTATGTTGTATATGTCTGTTCTTTGTACCCCTGTTTTGTTTTAAAATACTTGTTTTTGGTTCTTTCAGGGATGCTCTGTTCTTCTTCCTATTACTGGTTGACCTAAGTAAAGCAAGCTTGCTGGCACAGTTTGCTTTGACATCGTCAAGCCAGACGGAAGTTCATACCAATATTGCTTGTGGTATGGCTCGTTTGGGTCCTTCCCTTACTCTCGACACCATTGTCGAAGCTCTAGTCATAGGGGCTGGCACACTCTCAGGTAAGCAAATTGCACAGTCACAAGTCCTGTACTATCATAGACCTAATGGAGAATATTGCATTATAGTGTACTCATTTATAATTACTTATTTTGTGGTTGGAAACTTGATGATGTTAGTTTATAGTAAACTGTAAGTGCATCTTTGGTGCTAATAGCCTTCATATATTGGTATTGCAAAGCGATTAAAAATTACTGGTTTTGGTTGACAATTTATAGTTTTAGCTATTTACATATACATATTTAATTGTAGATCCAAATTTCTTCTGTCTACAGCCTTTACCCATCTCTGTTTGGGGTTACAGTTTCATATAACCCATTTCCATTCTCTTCTATCCTGGGAATCCTTTATTCCGCTTGTCATTTGTTACTTTATCTTTCCATCTGAACTTTGGCTTTCCCTCTTCCTTCCCCCATCCACCTCCATGTCCATGACCCTTTGGCACACACAATCCTCTTTGCATGACATGCCCAAACCACTGTACAGTAGTCTTGTTCGCTGAATTATTTTTAACACTTTTCCTACTTTGATTGGCGTCAATGACCTTAGATGTCAGGATGTCAGAAAACCTCAAATCAATCAATCTCCTATTTTGACTGTCACTCCAATATATTAATTTCTGATTATGCCCCTTCTCGTGACTCCACACATCTATTGTAACATCCTCCTTTCTGCCACTCCTAACTTCCTTTTTTTAGTCTTCTTTATTGGCCAAGTTTCAGCTTAATACACCAAAGCTGGTCTAACTACACTTTCATATAACCGTCATTTTACCTTTGCACTAACCCTCTTTTCACATAGTTTTCCTGATGATGGTCTCCAGTTCACCCAAACACACTGTATCCTCTAGTTAATTTTTGAGGCTATGCCTCCATTATCCATCACACAGGACCAAGGGTTTTAACCAACTTGACATTATCCAAGCCCATTTTAACAGCACCCTGTATTCTTTCTCCCATCCACAGATATTGTCTTAGCCCTACTTATCTTTAAACCTTGATCTTCAAGAGCTTATCTCCACATCTCTTACTTTCCACCCCTTCTCTAATCAGGTCTACCAAAACAACATGAGCAAACATCATACTCCAGGTGACTTCCTGTCTGACACCTGCTGTAATAACATCCATCATAAGATCAAAGATGTAAGGACTGAGAGTAGAACCTTGATATAAACCAATGCTCACTCTAAATTCCCCTGTTGTTCCCACAGTGCTCTTTACTAGGGTGGTAACCTCTGAATACATATTTTTACATACTTTTCTGAAACACCCTTCTCTCATACATCTCCATGCTTCTTGCTTAGGTACACCATCATATGCCTTCAAATCAATAAAAACCAGATGTAGTCCCCTCTGTCTTTCTGCAGAATTGTCCATTGTTTGCTTCATTGCAAAAATTTACATCTACTGTATCCTTTCCTGGCATATATCCAAATTGTTCCTCACTTACTGGCCTTCAATTTCTTATTCTTCCCTGTATAATTCGTTCATAGATCTTCATAGGATGAGATATTTTTATCCCTTTATAAAGATCCAATATACTCAAAATAAGTATAGGATGAGATTTTTATTTTTCATTTGTGGTTTACAGTATTTTATTTTGAAATTTGACTCTTTCTTAATTTGCATTCACCAATATTTTTACTGTGTTGGTATGGTAATAGTTATTTTTAATTTACAGGTGTGAGTCGTTTAGAGCAAATGTGTGCATTTGCTTGCGTGTCTATCGTTGTAAATTACATTGTCTTCATGACCTTCTTCCCTGCTTGTCTGTCACTTGTCCTCGAGGTTTGTATTTTTATAACTTAAAGTTTTATTTTATTCAGTTGTTTCCCAAAGTCTTTGACACCTCTCAGTATATATCTTTCCCCATCTATTATAATGGTAGATTTTTATATGACCTATTAATTGAATATTTTATATAGTACTTCTTGCTTGTTCAAGAATACAACTATTTTCAGTTCATAAGCATTGCATTACTGTATAATAACTAATGTGTATCTCTACACAGCAGTATTATGATTTTTTCAATATTAATCTTACCCGATAATCATGTAGCTGTCAACTCCGTTGCCCGACAGAATTCTACGGAAGGGATACGCCAGCGATCGCTATACAAGAGGGGGGTGTACTCACCAGCGCCACCTGTGGCCAGGTACTGCAGTACTTCTTGTTGACACCACCTCAATTTTTCCTCTGTCGTGCCTCCGGCTAGACTTACATGGATACGCTGTTGATTCTGGAGTTTTTGCTCACGATTTGGTGATGTATTTGCTCTAGAGTTTAGCTTTCGCTATTCAGGAAGTTTTATCATTAGCTTAGCTAGCTTTTGGAATTAATTTGATTAATTATGGTGACGAAGAGAGTATGAACTCTCTTTCACTTTTAAATGGCCGACCCTTCCCTTAGACGGAAGTGTTGGTGTCTAAGAGAGTATAGACTCTCTTTCTTAATTTTGCTTAACAAAAGTTATAGATTTATTTTATATCTCTCCGCCTTTTATAGGCCTCTTCGATTAACTTCCTTTTATTATAAACTTATTAAAATCAATTTTTATATTTGTTTATATTCGACCTTTCCTAATAGTAGGCGGTCTTTTCTTGGTACCGAAGTTAATTAACATTGAGCCCGTCATTTCGGTTTTACCTGTTAACATATTATGCTATTTTAATGTTTTTGAAAGAATTTCTTTGATAGTCTCGTACTGTTTTCAAAGTTGAACTAACGTTTTGTTTTGTCTCTGCAGTTGTTGACGTTCAGAACGTTCAACTTGCGCTCTATCGTTACGATAGAGAGAGAATTTTCACGGTGTCACGTTGCAGTAAGAGTAAACCGTTTCTAGCGTTTTGTTCATTCTTTCTTAGCTTAATGGTTTTAATTCTAATAAAGGAACTTTTTATTTGGGAAATCTTTCAGTTTTTTTCCTTTAACAATAATATGTTTTAACGATATATATGATTGGGCTCTTCTCTCAGGTTCTAAGTCAAGAGAGAGAGAGAGAGAGAGATAGAGACGGAGGGAGAGAGAGGAGGATAAACGTTTCGTTCAAGCGAGTAACGTTGTTATCGTTTTTGCTCTTCTCCCTAGTCTCTTTAGGGGAAGAAGGTAAACGTTTCTAGAGTTTTATTCTTGTTCTCAAGCTTTATGCGGTGAGAGATTTTAAACGTAGTTTATTTGATCTAGTGTTTAGTCTCTTTCCAGCCACTGAATTATTTATCTTTCATTAGATTTTTCTGTTACATTGTAATTCTGTTTTCGCAATTACTAACTTTTAAGGAAGGATAGAATTGCGTGTTTCAGGTACAAACCACTTAAAGTTTCGAGTTCAGTGAAATAAGTGCAAACAGAAAATCAAAAGTGATAAGTGATAAGCGCAAAGTGTTACAGTGTTGCGTTCGAGGGTTCGTCTGTTCGTGCCAGTTGTTCGCCTAGTCTGGGACCTCTTACAAGCTCCCAAGCCCAGGGGAGAAGTAATGTCGAAGGACTTATGGGTTCAGCAGGCCTTGATCGACGAACAGACGTTTTCCCTCCGTGGTTTCGGGTGTATCTACACACGTTGCCGACGTGATTACCCCACCCACACAAAGACGAGAGAGCCCTTTTATTCCTCGTCTGCGGAAGAGGTTTCTCGCAGAAACCATGGACCAAATCTTGCAGCTTTTAAGTGCAAGTCGGTCCCTTCCGCACAAGTCCAACTCCTAGGTGTAGCCATTAGCCCTGGGTCAGTTCGGACTTGCTGCAGTACGACAACTGCACACCTCCCAGAGAGGCAAGGTGGTATCGCAACAGGCAGTAGCTCCGTCTGTTGCCGCACCAGCTGTTTTAGACCCTCAGTCTCAACGGACAGTAGCTCCGTTTGTTGTTGTCTTTCTTAAACTCTAGTGGTCTATGCTGCAGACAATGCAGTCTCAGCTTGCGGTGTTGATGCAGGAGTTTCAGGCAGAGAAGGTTAATACACCTCCTCCTGCGAACGCTCCTCCTCCTCTGCGCAGTACAATCTGCCAGACGTATGAGGTTGAGGTTCCTCAAGCTACCTCCATGCGTGAGCTGCCGCGTTGGGAGTTGCCAGATACCAGCGCTGTGCAGCAACCTCCACTTTCCTTGAGGCAGGAGCCTCTTACCACGCAGCAACCTCCTCAACAATGGGGGCAGGAGCCTTATGCCTTACAACCTCCTCTACCCTTGAGGCAGGAGTATCTTGCATTACAACTACCCTCGAGGCAGCAACCTCTTGAGGTACGACAACCTCTACCATCCTTGAGGCAGCCACCTCAACTCTCGCAACAACCACCTCCACTTTCCTCGAGGCGAGAACCTCAACTCTCGAGGCAAGCACCTCAAGAACCTCAACTCGTGAGTCAAGAGCCTCTCTCTGCGCAGCCACCTCAACCCTTGAGGCAAGCGCAACTCTTGAGGCAGGAACCTCATGCTATGAGTCAGCCACCTCAACGCATGCATCTGCCACTTTCTCCTCAGCTTGAGCCTCTTCCCATTCAACTTGAACCGCAGTCTATGCAGCATGAGCCTCTCTCTGCGCAGCTACCCCCTCAACCCTTGAGGCAGACACAACTCTTGAGGCAGGAACCTCACAGGATCAAACCATGAGGCAGGAGCCTCATGCTATGCGGCATCCTCCTCAACCCATGAGGCAGGAGCCTCATGCTATGCGACATCCTATGGGCTCTCGTGGCATGGTTGGTTTCGACCTGGCCTTTCATTAGAAGGGGCTAGTGTTCGATCCCAAGTATGAGGTAGAAATTTATTTCTATTTGAACACGATGTTGTGTTGATATTTATCCATATTGACTCATTAGAGGTAATTTGAATGAATTACTACCAATTGTGTCACGTGGTGGCCCGGGGAAATCTGGTAAAACTCTCTGGTAAAGAGACTGATGTCTCACCAGGTAAATCCTCGGACAGCTAGATTAGTGTCAGGTTCAGATTTCTTTTAAGCAGCATGAGCCTCATCCCATGCAGCATGAGCCTCATCCCATGCAGCATAAGCCACACGCCATGCAACATGCTCTGCTTACCTTACAGCATGCTCTACATACAGCATGCTCTGCATACAGCATGCTCTGCATACCTTACCGCATGCTTCTCAGTCACACATCTTTGGTTGTTGCCAACTCACTAGACTGTCAAGCAGTTTCATAACGTTGCCTTCTAGTCTGCTGCTTTTGCACCAGTGAAACCCTCACTGAGAGAACTTAGCTTTTCTCGGATATGGTCCCTGTAGATGAGAAAGTGCTATTCTCCCTCCTTCTGATATTCCCTTGAGGACTCTGTCATTTGGAGAGGAGCCTTTAGCTGCGTAGCCTCCTATGGACTTTTATTTAAGCATAACATGCTTCCAGGGAAGGTAATGGTTCCACTTCAGTCGCTAACCCCGTCTGTTACCACACCTGCTCCCATAGACCTTGAGCTGTGTTGCAAGACATGCAGTCCAAGCTTAGTCCTTGTTAGAGGATTTTTTGTTTACGGAGTCAGTGTGTCACTGGGAAGACGTTCAACAACCAGCAGAAGTGACTTGTTGTGACGCAGTGCGGCAACCTCAGCAACCCGATAAGGAGTTGTCTGTACGACCCAGACAGTCTAGACAGCTTCGGGTTGTCACTGTACTTCCTCGCTTCCCCATGGTTGACAGTTCACAGACTGTGCAGCAGTACCATGATCTTGTGTCCGGCTCCGTCAGACGACTGGCTTTTAAGAGCTCCCACAAGTCGTCGCTGTCTGGAGATTCTCAGATGGACTATGGATCTGACCAAGGAACTGGGCCTCCTGGTCAATTTTGAGGAGTCCCAGCTCGTCCCATCCCAGACCATTGTCTACCTGGGTATGGATCTTCAGAGTCGAGCTTTTCGGGCTTTTCCGTCGGCCCCAAGGATCTTCCAAGCCCTAGAATGCATCCAGAGCATGCTGAGAAGGAACCGATGCTCAGTCAGGTAGTGGATGAGTCTAACAGGGACACTTTCATCGCTGGCCCTGTTCATCGTGTTAGGGAGACTCCACCTCCGCCCCCTTCAGTATCATCTAGCTGCTCACTGGATAAAGGACATGACGCTAGAGACGGTCTCAGTTCCTGTTTCCGAAGAGAGGAGGTCTACTCTCGCGTGGTGTAAGAACAGCTTTCTTCTCAAGGAAGTCTACCTTTGGCTGTTCAGAAACCCGACCGCCGTCTCCTCTCGGACGCATCAGACACGGGCTGGGGTGCGACTTTGGACGGACAGGAATGCTCGGGAACATGGAATCAGGAGCAAAGGACACTTCACATCAATTGCAAGGAGTTGTTGGCGGTTCATCTGGCCTTGATAAACTTCAAGTCCCTCCAGCTTAACAAGGTGGTGGAGGTGGACTCTGACAACACCACAGCCTTGGCTTACATCTCCAAGCAGGGAGGGACTCATTCGTGGAAGTTGTTCTAGATCGCAAGGGACCTCCTCATCTGGTCAAAAGATCGAAAGCTCACGCTGGTAACGAGGTTCATTCAGGGCGATATGAATGTCATGGCAGATCGCCTCAGCCGGAAGGGTCAGGTCATCCCCACAGAGTGGACCCTTCACAAGAATGTTTGCAGCAGACTTTGGGCCCTGTGGGGTCAGCCAACCATAGATCTGTTCGCTACCTCGATAACCTAGAGACTCCCGTTGTATTGTTCTCCGATTCCAGACCCAGCAGCAGTTCACGTGGATGCTTTTCTGCTGGATTGGTCCCATCTCGACCTGTATGCATTCCCGCCGTTCAAGATTGTCAACAGGGTACTTCAGAAGTTCTCCTCTCGCAAAGGGACACGGCTGACGTTGGTTGGCTCCGCTCTGGCCCGCGAGAGAATGGTTCATAGAGGTACTGCAATGGCTGGTCGACATTCCCAGGACTCTTCCTCTAGGAGTGAACCTTCTACGTCAACCTCACGTAAAGAAGGTACACCCAAACCTCCACGCTCTTCGTCTGACTGCCTTCAGACTTTCGAAAGACTCTCAAGAGCTAGGGGCTTTTCGAAGGAGGCAGCCAGAGCGATTGCCAGAGCAAG
Organism: Palaemon carinicauda; assembly: GCF_036898095.1. Classification (NCBI taxonomy): domain Eukaryota; kingdom Metazoa; phylum Arthropoda; class Malacostraca; order Decapoda; family Palaemonidae; genus Palaemon; species Palaemon carinicauda. The sequence continues at coordinate 15,862,504 of NC_090740.1, read as the reverse complement.
GAGAACATCCACTCTCAGAGTCTATCAGTCTCAAGGGGAAGTCTTCCGAAGCTGGTACAAGGCCAATGCAGTTTCCTCAACCAGTACCACTGTAACCCAGATTGCTGACTTCCTGTTACATCTAAGGAACGTAAGATCCCTTTCAGCTCCTACGATCAAGGGTTACAGAAGTATGTTGGCAGCGGTTTTCCGCCACAGAGGCTTGGATCTTTCCACCAACAAAGATCTACAGGACCTCCCTAGGTCTTTTGAGACCTCAAAGGAACGTCGGTTGTCCACTCCAGGCTGGAATCTAGACGTGGTCCTAAGGTTCCTTATGTCATCAAGATTTGAACCTCTCCAATCAGCCTCTTTTTAGGACCTCACATTAAAAACTCTTTTCCTCGTGTGCTTGACAACAGCTAAAAGAGTAAGTGAGATCCACGCCTTCAGCAGGATCATAGTTTTCACATCTGAAACGGCTACATGTTCCTTGCAGCTCGGTTTTTGCTAAACGAGCTTCCTTCACGTCCTTGGCCTAAGTCGTTCGAGATCCCAAGCCTGTCCAACTTGGTGGGGAATGAACTGGAGAGAGTACTTTGCCCAGTTAGAGCTCTTAGGTACTATCTAAAAAGGTCTTAACCTTTACGAGGACAATCAGAAGCCTTATGGTGTGCTATCAAGAAGCCTTCTTTTCCAAGGTCTAAGAACTCAGTTTCTTACTATTCAGGCTTCTGATTAGGGAAGCACATTCTCATCTGAAGGAAGAAGACCTTGCTTTGCTGAAGGTAAGGACACATGAAGTGAGAGCTGTGGCTACTTCAGTGGCCTTCAAACAGAACCGTTCTCTGCAGAGTGTTATGGATGCAACCTATTGGAGAAGCAAGTCAGTGTTCGCATCATTCTATCTCAAAGATGTCCAGTCTCTTTACGAGTACTGCTACACCCTGGGACCATTCGTAGCAACGAATGCAGTAGTAGGCGGGGGCTCAGCCACTACATTCCCATAATCCCATAACCTTTTAACCTTTCTCTTGAATACTTTTTATGGGTTGTACGGTCGGCTAAGAAGCCTTCCACATCCTTGTTGATTTGGCGGGTGGTCAATTCTTTCTTGAGAAGTGCCGAGGTTAAAGGTTGTGATGAGGTCCTTTAGTATGGGTTGCAGCCCTTGATACTTCAGCACCTTAGAGTTGTTCAGCCTCCTAAGAGGAACGCTGCGCTCAGTAAGGAAGACGAACTTATTAAAGGCAGAGTAATGGTTCAAGTCGACTTCCTTACCAGGTACTTATAATTTCATTGTTATTTTGAATAACTGATAATATGAAATACGGGATACTTAGCTTCTTGATATACATGTACACTGGTTTTCACCCACCTCCCTGGGTGTGAATCAGCTACATGATTATCGGGTAAGATTAATATTGAAAAATGTTATTTTCATTAGTAAAATAAATTTTTGAATATACTTACCCGATAATCATGATTTAATTGACCCACCCTTCCTCCCCATAGAGAACCAGTGGACCGAGGAAAAATTGAGGTGGTGTCAACAAGAAGTACTGCAGTACCTGGCCACAGGTGGCGCTGGTGAGTACACCCCCCTCTTGTATAGCGATCGCTGGCGTATCCCTTCCGTAGAATTCTGTCGGGCAACGGAGTTGACAGCTACATGATTATCGGGTAAGTATATTCAAAAATTTATTTTACTAATGAAAATAACATTTTATCAGTCATACTTAAGAAGTTTTGATGCAAAATTTTAAAGTGCAGTATTTTAAAGTGGATGCATGTATCGACAAAATGTTAATTATTGTGATCTATGAGTTGTATACAGTTATTGTAAGAAATTTTATTATGGTTATCTTGAACACAGGATATATTATTTGCTAATTTGTTACTCTGGACAACAGTGCTATATCTAGTTTAATGTTTGAAGGAAATAAGAGATTTAATTCATGGCATGTTTTAAGACCTGGTGATGAGAAATAGAGGAAGAGGGTTATGTAATAGCTATTGTATATCTGTGAATCCCGCAAATACCCCAAATTATTACTTATATTGATTTTATGGGCATCCTCACTAATGGTAAACCTGGGAAGGCTTAGGGACTGCTGTGCTAATGAATGGAAATATTCCAGTATTATGAAGGGCAGAATTATTATAGTACATATAACTATTCTATTCAGCAAAGACATTAGGTTCTTATATTGGAGTGAAGGAGTTGTTTGAGGAAATTCATGGCTAGATTACATCAAGGAGGAGTTGATATTCTAGTTTTAGAAGGAGCTGAGTGTTTTCAAGAGATCTGAAAAATTGAGGGGATTTAGGCTCTACATTAACCCTTTTACCCCCGGGGTATTTGGAAATTTCCAACCCTTAACCCCCAAGGGGCTATTTTTTTCCCAGCACATTTTGCAGTATATATTTTTTAAATTGCTCTAACAGCCTTAATTTTTGTCATAGAGAGGTCAGGTTGGTCTCATTCTCTTGGAAAATGCCTGAATTTTCTCAAAAAATTATCAAAAAATATGAAAAACTAATTTTTATAGCATTTTTTTGCAAGGACATACCGGTACGTCCATGGGGGTAAAGGGATGGCTTTTGTGAAACGTACCAGTACGTCCTTTGGGGGTAATAGGGTTAAGAAGGGAGAGCAGTTAATAATAAGTGTTAGACCTGGAAGTAGTAGATGCAGGTCCAGTAGGAAGCTCTTGGAATACTCATGTGATTATAACTCTTGGAAGACTCCCCATGTGATTATAACTCTTGGTGCAAGCATGTGAAATGACATATGTGAAAGTTTTATAGTTCTTCCAAACCCTTGTCAGATTCGGGATTGCAATTATCATTTCATTTGTATTATCATAAAGTTAATATTTAAATTTGTCTTTTAGCTCTCTAATAGGTGTTCCTCTGGCCAGCCTCCATGGCAGATGGCAACTCTTGCACGGGCTATGGTTGAAGAGGAGAGGCCCAATCCTGTTGTTCAAAGAGTCAAGGTAAAATGCAAGATTTTATTGCATATTGTATAGATTAAGTATCTTGGGCATAATCAGTTCTTTCAGTTAATCATGGCTGAGGTATAACTGTTTTGTGATAGATTGTCAAATAAGCTTTTTAAAGAATAATTTATCTCTAATGGTATTTTTTATATCTTATGATTATGAATGATGTAATTTGTTTACTTTGTGAAAATTTAAATGAGCTTACATAGTTATATTGTTTTATGGATATACGTATGAATGTATATTGTTTATTTTGTAATTTTCTCATTTTACCTTTTTTGGTATCGGATAGGTTATCATGTCTGCTGGTCTGCTGCTTGTGCATGGAATTACCCGATGGTCGTTATCGTTATCGGCTAACACGATGACACTCTCCGATTCAGCTGCAGCATTTAATTCGTCCACTGATCCTCATGTTATTGTAAGGTATGTGTGAGACCATTTTTCATATTTTAATTTTGAAATGAATTATGAATTGGATACACAATTTGGGAGTTCATACTATAAAATTGTACCTACATTGCTTCGTTTTCTTTTGTAATGCATGACGTAATTTTAAACTGTTAGTGTTTTGTAAATATATTACTCCGTATCTGAATTTTTTTTTATTACAAAACCTTGCATATGCTAAAGGAAGCAGACCATTGTACTGTAGCTTATACTTGTTTTGTATGTTAAGTTTAGTAAACCAAATGATAAGGAGATGGTTACATTAATATACAGTACTAGATAAGCTTACAGCATATCACATAAACTGTACAGTTTGTCATCATTATCTGCAGGTTCACCCTTTACTTCACTTTTCTGTGCCCATCCAATTTTATACCATTGCAAAAAATAATTTGGTGTAACTCCACTTATGCATGGCCAGAAATGAAAGCTCACGAAAAAAATCTTTTGCGTATGAAATAAATATTGTGCATAATTATTTTTATGAACCTTCCCTGATCTTCGTATTGCTTCAACGTTTACTCCTAGAATTTATAAAAAAAATTAGATTTTCTTTTCTTTTATGAGATACATGCCCCTAGTACAGATATGAAACAATCTAGCACTTAGTGGTAAGGAGTGCCAGTGGTTTTTCAATATTAAACTTAGCCGGTGATCATATAGCTGTCAGCTCTGCTGCCCGACAGAAAAACCTAAGGACAAAATACGCCAGCGATCACTATACAGGTGGGGGTGTACATCAACTGCGCCATCTGTCGAGCAGGTACTCAAGTACTCCATGTCAACACAGAATCAATTTTCTCTCTGTCGTGCCACTGGCAAGACCTACTAAATACGCTGTTACACTGGATTTGTTTTCACAACTATTTGGTGAAGTACACTATTCCAGTTTTGAGCTTTCGCTATGCAGGGGTTTTATCTTCATCTCAAAACTTGAACTCGTTTTGGATAGATTTAATTATGGTGACAAAGAGAGTATGGACTCTCTTTCACTTTTAAATGGCCGACCCTTCCCTTAGACGGAAGTGTGTTTAAGTTTTTAGTAATTTTGCTTAACACGTTTTAGATCTATATATTTTATATCTCTCCACCTTTATTAGGCCTCTTCGATTAACTTTCCATTTATTATAAACATATAAAAATAAATTTTTATGTTTTGTTTATATGCGACCTTTCCTGATAGTAGGCGGTCCTAACTTGGAACCGAAGTTAATCAACGTTGAGCCCGTTATATCGTATTTAGCCTTTAAAGAATTTAAAACTTTTTAAATTTAATGTTTTATGAAAGAATTTCTTTGATAGTCTTCGTACTGTTTTCAAAGATGAACTAACGTTTAGTTTTTTACACTACGCAGTTGTTGACGTTCAGGACGTTCAACATGCGCTCTATCGTTACGATAGAGAGAGAGTGTATCACGGTTTCACTTTGCAGTAAGAGTAAATCGATTCTGACGTTTCGTTCATTCTTTCTTAGCTTAAATGGTTTAAATTCTAAATTAAAGGAACTTTTTATTTGGAAAACCTTTCAGTTTTTTCCTTTAGCCAAATAACATGTTTTTTTGACGATATATAATTGGGCTCTTCTCTCAGGTGCGAAATCAAGAGAGAAAGAGAGTGAGAGATAGAGACGGAGGGAGAGAGAGGAGAAAAAACGTTCCGTTCAAGCGGGTAACGTTGTTCTCGTGTTACTCTCCTCCCTAGTCGCTGTACGGGGAAGAAGGTAAAACGTTTCTTGGGTTTTATTCTTGTCCCCAGGCTATGTGCGGTGAGAGATTGTAAACGTAGTTTATTTGAACTAGTGTTTAGTCTCTTTCCCAGCCACTGAATTCTTTATCTTTATATATGTTTTCTGTTTTTGCTAGTATTAATGAGCTGCATTATACGACTGTTTCGCAATTACTACCTTTTAATGAAGGGTAGAATTGCGTGTTTCAGGTAGAAATCAGTAAAAGTTTCGATTTCAGTGAAATAAGTGCAAAACAGAAAATCGAAGTGATAAAGTGATATGCGCAAAGTGTTACAGTGTTGCGTCCGAGGGTTCGTCTGTTCGTGCCTGTCGTTCACCTAGTCCGGGACCTCTTGCAAGCTCCCAAGCCCAGGGGAGAAGTAATGTCGAACGACTTATGGGTTCGTCAGGCCTTGATCAACGAACAGACGTTTCCCTCCGTGGTTTCGGGCGTATCTACCCAAGATCGCCCCACCCACACAAAGACGAGAGAGCCCATTTACTTCTCGTCTGCGGAAGAGGTTTCTCGTAAGAAACCATGGACCAAGGTCTCGCAGCTTATTAAGCGCAAGTCGGTCCCTTCCGCGCAAGTCCAACGGCCCAGTTGTAGCCACTGGGTCAGTTCGGACTCGCTGCAGTCTTCCGACGACTGCTCACCTCCTAAGAGAGGCAAAGCGGTACCGCAACAGGCAGTAACACCGTCTGTTGCCGCACCTGCTGCTGTAGACCCTAAGTGGTCTTTGCTACAGTCTATGCAGACACAGTTAGCATCTTTTATGCAGGAGTATCGTGCGGAGAAGGTTGACGCTGCACCCGTTAGCCTACAACCAACCACGGTTGTGCGTACAGTAGACGCTGACGCTACCTGCTCCCGCACTCCGGCTGTGAGAGTTCCACCTCCCATGCGCAGTGTACCCTGCCAGCCGCACGTTGACGTTCACAGACGCACGGAACCCTCCGTTGACGTTCGCGAGTTACAACAACAACCTAAGTTGTTTTGTTTTGACGCGGTGCGTCAACCTCCGCATTCTAGAGTGGTTTTGACTACTCAGTATAGACAGTCAAAGCAGTCTCGAGTGAACACTGTATGTCCTCACGCACCTGTTGTGGTTGACAGTTCAGTTGTTGACAGTTCACAGACTGTCAAGCAGTTACATGACGTTGCCTCCTGGTCTGCTACTAATGCACCAGTGCTGTATGTCCTCATGCACCTGTTGTGGTTGACAGTTCAGTTGTTGACAGTTCACAGACTGTCAAGCAGTTACATGACGTTGCCTTCTGGTCTGCTACTAATGCACCAGTGAGAGACTCACTGAGATAACCTAGCTTTTATCGGACAAGGTTCCTGTAGATGAGAAAGTGCTGTTCTCCCTCCTACTGATATTCCTTTGAGGACTCTGTCATTTGGAGAGGAGCCTTAAGCTGCTTAGCCTCCTATGGACTTTAATTAAATCATGATGATTTTTTTTAAGGATCTTCGTCCGGATCTTGTAACTGCTGCTCCTCGTTCGCCTAAACGTCAGAACTTACACTAGGCCTAGCTACTTCGAAGCCGTTGTTGTTAAGCTAGTGCTCTCTCGCTCTCCTAGAGAGCGTTACGTTGGCTAGGCGACTGGTTTTTGCACCAGGAGGAGTTTTAGGGATACAGCCTTTGTTTTCCCTTCTTTTAAACTGGCTTATAGAGCGAGAGTCTGATAGGACTCGAGAGAAGTTCTCGGCTTGGGAGTTCATGCCTCTGCCCAGATAGACTTCTCAATTCTGGTAGACTCGCCCTGGCGCCTAGCCAGGAGACGCTCCAAGTTGTTTACAGGTCAACTTCTCACTTTTGTCGAGCCTTTGAAGTTTTGCTGTACTATTATGTCACACATAACAAGGCTTCCAGGGATGGTAAATGGTTCCGCCTCAGTCGCTAACCCCGTCTGTTGCCACACCTGCTCCCGTAGACCCTAAATGGGCTTTGCTGCAAGACATGCAGTCCAAGCTTGTGTCCTTGATAGAGGACTTAAATACGGAGAAGAACCTTCTGGCCAACAACCTTCCAACCGGTTGGTTGTGCGCCCTGTTGACGCTGAGGTATCCTACTCGCGTCTGCCAGTTGAGGTGGTTCCTCCACCGATGCGACCCAGTGTGGGTTGCCAGTCGCACGTTGACGTTAAGCGACGCTCGGAGGTGGTTGTTGACGTTCAGTGTGTCACTAGGAAGACGTTCAACAACCAGCAGAGGTGACTTGTTGTGATGCAGTGCGTCAACCTCAGCAACCCGGTAGGGTGTTGACTGCACAGCCCAGACAGTCTAGACAGTTTCGGGTTGACGCTGCACTTCCTCGCGCACCCATGGTTGTTGACAGTTCACAGACTGTGCAGCAGTGCCATGATATTGCGTCCGGCTCCGTCACGCATCCACCAGTGCGACCGGATTCAGCGAGTCAGACGTTGCCCACTCCGTTGCCGTTTCCTCATCAGTTTCGGATGAGGAACCCTCTGATGAAGACGTTGCTGAACAAGACGATCAACCCCCAGCCCTGCTATCCATCCAGAAGATGCTGAAGAAGGAACGCTGCCCAGTCAGGCTGTGGATGAGTCTGGTAGGGACACTGTCATCCGTGGATCAATTTGTGTCACTAGGAAGACTACACCTCCGTCCTCTTCTATACCATCTAGCTTTTCACTGGAAAAAGGACAAGACGCTAGAAGCGGTCTCGATCCCGGTTTCCGGAAAGATAAAGTCTGGTCTGACTTGGTGAAAGGACTATATCAACCTTAGAGAGGGTCTTCCCCTGACTGTTCAGACTCCCAACCACGTTCTCTTCTCGGACGCATCGGACGTAGGCTGGGGTGCGACATTAGACGGTAGGGAATGCTCGGGATTATGGAACTCGAGTCAAAGGACAATGCATTTCAACTGCAAGAAGCTACTGGCAGTACGTCTGACCTGGAAAAGCTTCAGGTCTCTCCTTCAAGGCAAAGTGGTGGAGGTGAACTCGGACAACACCACGGCTTTGGCGTATATCTCCAAGCAAGGAGGGACCTACTCTCTGACATGGTACGAGATCGCAAGGGACCTCCTCACCTGGTCAAAAGGTCTAGACATTTCACTAGTAACGAGGTTCATCCAAGGCAACTTGAATGTCATGGCAGATTGTCTCAGTCGGAAGGGACAAATAATTCCAACAGAATGGACCCTCCACAAGGATGTATGCAAGAGACTTTGGGCCACCTGGGGCCAGCCAACCATAGATCTCTTCGCAACCTCGATGACCAAGAGGCTCCCAATATTTTGCTCACCAATCCCGGACCCAGTAGCAGTTCATATAGATGCCTTTCTACTAGATTGGTCACATCTAGATCTATATGCATTCCCTCCGTTCAAGATTGTCAACAAGGTACTGCAGAAGTTCGCCTCTCACGAAGGGACAAGGTTGACGCTAGTTGCTTCCCTCTGGCCCGCGAGAGAATGGCTCACCGAGGTACTTCGATGGCTAGTAGACGTTCCCAGAACACTTCCCCTAAGGGTGGACCTTCTACGTCAGCCACGCGTAAAGAAGGTACACCAAGGCCTCCATGCTCTTCGTCTGACTGCCTTCAGACTATCGAAAGACTCTCGAGAGCTAGAGGCTTTTCGAAGGAGGCAACCAGAGCGATTGCTAGAGCAAGGAGAACATCCACCCTTAGAGTCTACCAATCGAAGTGGGAAATCTTCCGAAACTGGTGCAAGTCAGTATCCGTATCCTCGACCAGTACCTCTGTAACTCAAATAGCTGACTTTCTCTTATATCTGAGGAAAGAACGATCTCTTTCAGCTCCCACTATCAAGGGTTACAGAAGCATGTTGGCATCAGTCTTCCGTCACAGAGGCTTAGATCTTTCCAACAATAAAGATCTACAGGACCTCCTTAAGTCTTTTGAGACCACGAAGGAGCGTCGTTTGGTTACACCTGGTTGGAATTTAGACGTGGTACTAAGATTCCTTATGTCAGACAGGTTCGAACCGCTACAATCAGCCTCCCTGAAACATCTCACCTTTAAGACTCTTTTCCTGATATGCTTAGCCACAGCTAAAAGAGTCAGTGAGATTCATGCCTTCAGCAAGAACATCGGATTCTCATCCGAAACGGCTACATGTTCTACAACTTGGTTTTCTAGCCAAACACGAGCTGCCTTCTCGGCCTTGACCAATATCGTTCGATATTCCAAACTTTTCGTATGGTTGGAAATGAACTAGAAAGAGTCTTATGTCCTGTAAGAGCTCTTAAGTTCTATTTAAAAACCTTTACGAGGCCCGTCTGAAGCTTTATGGTGTTCAGTTAAGAATCCATCTTTGCCTATGTCAAAGAATGCTTTATCCTATTTTATCAGACTGTTAATACGAGAAGCTCATTCCCATCTGAATGAGGAAGACCAAGCTTTGCTGAAGGTAAGGACACACGAAGTTAGAGCTGTCGCAACTTCCGTGGCCTTTAAACAAAATAGATCTCTGCAAAGTATATTCGACGCAACCTATTGGAAAAGCAAATCAGTGTTCGCGTCTTTTTATCTTAAGAATGTCCAGTCTCTTTACGAGAACTGCTACACTCTGGGACCATTCGTAGCAACGAGTGCAGTAGTGGGTGAGGGCTCAACCACTACAATTCCCTAATTCCATAACCTTTTTTAATCTTTCTCTTGAAATGTTTTATTATTGTTTTTGGGTTGTCCGGAAGGCTAAGAAGCCTTTCGCATCCTACTTGATTTGGCGGGTGGTCAAAGTCATTTCTTGAGAAGCGCCTAGATTAGAGGTTTTGATGAGGTCCTTTAGTATGGGTTGCAACCCTTCATACTTCAGCTCCTAGGAGTCGCTCAGCATCCTATGAGGATCGCGAGGCTCAGTAAGGAAGACGTACTTAAAAAGGCAGAGTAATTGTTCAAGTCGACTTCCTTACCAGGTACTTATTTATTTTGTGTTTGTTATTTTGAATAACTGCTAAAATGAAATACAAAATACTTAGCTCATAATAATGTCAACATGTAATGCTGGTCTCTACCCACCCCCCTGGGTGTGAATCAGCTATATGATCACCGGCTAAGTTTAATATTGAAAAATGTTATTTTCATTAGTAAAATAAATTTTTGAATATACTTACCCGGTGATCATATATTAAAGGACCCTCCCTTCCTCCCCAATAGAGACCCAGTGGGCCGAGGAGAAAATTGGTTCTGTGTTGACATGGAGTACTTGAGTACCTGCTCGACAGATGGCGCAGTTGATGTACACCCGCACCTGTATAGCGATTGCTGGCTTATTTTGTCCTTAGGTTTTTCTGTCGGGCAGCAGAGCTGACAGCTATATGATCACCGGGTAAGTATATTCAAAAATTTATTTTACTAATGAAAATAACATTTCACGTTACTGTAACCCAGATAGGGATGTTCTAATGGCCTTCTCAATTGAATTAAACTCAACATTTAAAGTGCTACAGTTGCTTCTAGACTCTAGAGACAGGAGAGTAATTCTTTTATTGTTGAAAGAATTCAATAGATATATCTGATGATACAGTTTACTATATACCATATGTAAAAAAGAGAGATTTGTTTCAAATGGAAGAGGAATATTACAACAGTGTAAAGTTGAAGAGGACAGATAGATGGGAAGAAGCCAGAAGACACGAGTGTAAAGTGAAATGCTGGAAGCAAGGAAATTAATGTTAAAATGTAGGATATTGTAGTGTTGCCACACAAGCCTTTCAAAGTGTTTATTCTCTGTGGGCATGTGGACACATAACAGCATGGATTCCCATTGTCTTTTCTGGGCTCTTTTAAATCTTTTGTTATGTCCCTAGTTTAGTTAAAGCTAAAATTAGAAGCATTGTTGGTATGATGAAAATATGTGGATGCCTATTGTCAGTGTGTTCAAGAAGGTGTATATAAGTAACATTGACTGTAATTTTGTGTCAGTGCAGGTTTCATTTAGTGCCAGGAAGACATACTGTTTATTGAAAGTTGTCAAATTTACATCCTGCAAGGACCTTTAATCCACAATTATTGAATTACAGCTTGATTTATTGTGTTCATTGAAACACTGCTGTTTATCAATATTTTTTTTTGTAAGTGGAATTTGACCAACTTGGCTAAAGTGCCAAGATATTATTTTTCTTTTAATGTTTGCCATGATCCATGTTAGTGCAATTCTATGTGCTCTCAGTGTTTTCTTGGTAGCTCTTTTGCATTTTTATTACTTCATTGTTGTAAGCAATTGTTAAATTGTTACGTAAAACACTTATGCTTTTAGATCTTTTGTTGTGCTTTACTAGTGAAAAAGGTTTTGCTCTGTTAATACCACACTATTATTTCTTGATTATCTGAAAAAGAGTTGCAGGCAGAGCATTATAGAATTAACTGTTTTTTGAGTGAATAACAGAAACTGCTGCAGTACTCTCCTTAATGAATGAATAACTCAAGATATTAACAAAGTTTTATATAGAGTTATTATAATAGATGCATCAGTCAAAATTTCAGATTTACAGAATTGTACATTTGCGAGTACCATATTGAAAAGTACAGCACTGTTACTGAATTGTATATTCTTGAGTACTATATTGAGAAGTACTGTTACTGTACTTTTTATGCATTAGAACCTGGTTTTAAAATGCTAAAGTGTGATTTAGTTCCCATTAAAGATGATAACCTTCTTACTGACAGCTAATTATTACTTTACCATTGTATGTATTATTGTGGTAAATAATTAAATTGTGTAAATAAGAATATTTCTGATGCCTCAAAGTAATGAAAAATGTATATAAAAAAGGAATGTTTTTTCAAAACTTTTATTTAAATTTTAGAGAAATTATTTACATTTTAGAGAAAACTTTATTCAGTACAATACTGTACAGGTATAGGATTTTGCTATTGAGTATAAAGTAATAAAGCATTTATACTCTCCTTAGCTCCAAGTATTGTATTGGGCTTGACACAAGTGAAAATGTTGGTGTTATTGCATCTTTGATCATATACTATTTCTATGAACCTCCCGTGATGGTCATATTGCTTCTTCTCTAGAAGCTGTTTATTGACATTTACCCATTTTCTTCCCTTTTAATAGACACATGCTTCTAGTAAAGGAATGAGACACACTTGTTTTGGTTAATGGCAAGAAGTGGAGTGCCACGACCTCTTTTGTTGTATCAGTTTCTCTGTTGCATCTGTTCAACCTCGACTTACCCCTCTGCCAGGTTGTGATAAGTTTTGTGTTTTAAGTTGCCTAGCTTTGGGCTTTTGGGTAATTAGTCTACAGGGATAGTACAGTAGTACCTCAGTTTACAAGTAAGTGGGAATATGAGCAAATTGGTATACGAGCGCAAAAATTCAGATCGGTTTACAAGTATTATATCACTCTGCGAGAAAAAAAAAAAATTCTCGCAGAGTGATATGATGTAGACAAAGAAGAATATCACTCTGCGAGAAAATATTTTTCTCCATATGTGAATTTTTTTCGTATACAAGTACTAATGAGACTAACATATGTGCAGAAAACAGTCATGCGATACCCATACACCACTCGCACTAGTCTCTCTCATTACTTTACTAGAAGCATGTTGATATTGAAAGTTAAACAAATTTGAATGTTTAAAAAAGAACTTTAGGTGTAAGTATAGAAAAAAAAAGCTATATGAACATCGGGTGAGTAAAGAAATAAATTTTATTATTCAAATTAAATTTTCGTTTTTTTTTTTTTTTTGTATTCAGGTTGCTCAATGCAGGACTAGACCACGTTGTGTTTATGGTGTTGTTGGTAGCCTTGATCATCAAGTACGTATTGTTTGAGTCACAGGGACATTTAGAAGAGCACCTTATCCATGATAGTTTATTAACCTCTCAAGATGACAATCAGTCCCCTTCATTAAGTGGCAAAGGTAGGAGATCGTTTTAAAGATTAGTTGGTTGTGTCCTCTTGTTTTACTTCTTTCTCAATTTCATGTGTGAAAGATGAATGCTGTTTCACAGCCATTAAGGAAGTGATTTTATTCAACTTCTGTTTCCTTTTTGTTACAGATGATTTGGTTACAGTATTCATAAACAGGCATGGTAATGCTGTAGAGAACTTTCTTTCTTTAGATGCGTATCTTTCTCTCTCTTTAATCAACTTTTCTGCAGGTTAAACTATTGAAAAAAGATTGTGGATGTATATTTATTTTTTTCCTCTGTCAAATGGTTCAGTTGGGGAACCCTTCAATTGATATTACTCAGGTTTCTAATGTTGAATTTTTTAACTCTTTAGTAATTGCAATTTTGCTGATTCCTCTGCAAAGATGGTCATCATAAGTTTTTGTAACTATTAATTTCACATCATATGTTATCTACAATACTGTAATTTAATGCTCCATTAAATCTTTTATCATGCATATTAGTACTGTACATGAAAATGAAGTTCTGTACTTTGTTTTTTTTTATGTGTTTGAATTATTTGTCCAGTAATTTCAACTTCTTGTTGGATAAGTTATAAAGTGATTAGAAGTGATAAGGTTGTAAGAGGGCATTTACTTGCAATTTGAAAAAATGGACAAAGTTGAAAGTAGCGATATAATCTGTATATTATTGATGTTCAACAGGGTTGAACACAGGTGGAATTCTCCGCCATTGCGCTAGAAGCCGCACCGTCAGTTTTAACTCGACCTGTGACGAATCTCTTACAGTATCCGTTAAAAAGGAAGACGTTAGTACTCAGACAGAGGCAATTTCTCCTGCCATGGAAAATAAAGAAGATGAGAAACCTGAATTTCCTCCAAGATCCTTAGATGATTGTATCAACATTATGAATTCAGAGGTATGTATATTTTTGTAATTTTATAGAATATATTTCTAGTAAAATATTCCTTATAATAGGGTATACTGTACTTATTGATATAATTCTAAGTGTCATATGTACTTTTTTATTTTATTTTTTTTATCTTGTAGTAACTTGCTGCAATAGTTCAAATATTTTTCTAGTTATTTTGACATTAGATTATATACTGTGGTATTGTTTTCTCATTAAATGATTAATGAAGTTATAAAATAAAATATATATGCTAGTGTAGAATAGTTTTCTGGAAACTTATCCTGTTTAAGAATTTTTATGTTGTGAAATGTTGGTATTTTTGCTATTTACAGCTGATACAATAATTTTTAACCATAACAGGCTGGTGTAAAATCTTTAACAAATCAAGAAATTGTTCAGTTAGTAGAGAAGAAGCATGTACCAGGATACAAACTTGAAACCGTTTTGGGGGATCCATTGAGAGCAGTTGACATTCGCAGGAGAGTAGTGGCTCCACATACAACAGCCAAGAGTTCCATGGATACTTTGCCTTATGATCATTATGATTACACTAAAGTAAGTACAATACAGTATTTTGTTTTAGGCTCCTTTCTAGAGTGAAATTTATGATATAGTTTTCCATTAAGAAAATAATACCTACTTTACTGTGATTTGCCATTGAGTTAATTACATTTGTCTGCTATTCACAGTGCTTTCATAGAATCTTACATTTTCCCTTTAAACAGGTTATGGGTGTGTGCTGTGAAAATGTAATTGGCTATGTCCCAGTTCCTGTGGGAGTTGTTGGTCCCCTTAATGTTAATGGCAAGAAATATATGGTGCCAATGGCAACAACAGAGGGATGTCTTGTAGCTTCAACCAACAGGGGATGCAGAGCTTTAGTTGGTGGTGTCAAGTGTGAGGTAATACGGGATGGTATGACTAGAGCTCCAAGTATCAGACTCCCTACTGCAGGTAGAGCGACGTAAGCATTACAGTCCTTTTCAAAATTTTATGCAAATTTGTTTGTTGTTACACTAATACAAACTTTCGTCCTTTAATAGGAGTATGTTTTCTGTGTAGCTGGAATTCAGCGGTAAATATTTCAGCTGCGGAAACCTTAAAGATCATTTATTGCTATCAGAAACCTTACAATTGTTTACCACAATCAGAAACCTTAGGACCATTTACTGCGATCGGGAACCTTACGATTGCTTATCGTGGTCGGGAACCTTACGTAAGCGATTGGGAAGATTACTTCCGGTTCATGCAATCGATAACTACATGATTGATAACCTCACGATGTGGAACAAAGATCGAAACTTACACTTGTTCCTCCATAACCATCACCTGATAACCACTTCACTCGTTCTTATTACCTGTGCTCCTGTCACCGAAGAGAGGGTGAAATGAATCACCAAAGCACACCAAAGCAGTCTTTATCTAGACTTCGACTGATTCCTCTGCACAGCTTCGTGGGAGGAGGATTGTTGTACCAAAACGTAACCCTGGAAGAATTTTTGGTACGAAGTTTAAGAGCTCATGCATCTACTACCAGTGCTCCGATGTTGAGACCAAGCATGAACGCTGCTTATCTGTACGTTGGCAGCTGCCCTTATCCCACTCTAGCATTGGACTAATCCTGTGATGCTGTAGGGATACCTTAGAGCGAGGGAGGTCTCCCTACTTGCTGATACTGCTTCTCGACATTAAGATCTGCATCTTGTTTGGGCTTGAATGATCAGTGTGGTCGAATGCCTAACGTAATCCTTCCAGCCTGCCCAAACTATTGTGTGTAGTTTATGACAGGACCTCACAGGATGTAACGGACAGGGAAAGGGAATTATTGGTTGTGTCCCCTTCTTGTCCCAAGGCCATTTTGACCTTTCCATCGGAAAAAGATTCTCTGATTGCTGCCCATCTCCTGAAGGTTAAAAAGGGAGTGCTTCTGTGCTTAATCAGTTGCCTCCCATTAACACAAGCATGATAATGGGGCCACCATTCCCTATGGTAACAATTACCAAAGGAGAGCACAAAGCATGCCCACACCTCTTTTGAGGCTGAATCTTCAGTCTTTGAGAAAGACAAGACAGAACTTCTGAGAGACATGAAGACACTTGCACATGAAAAACAGAGCCCACACACTGATGAGGTTAACCTTCATCCTTGTTTGCGCACTTTCTCCACAAGAGTGCATCCAATGTTTGGGCACTCGTGCTCCACTAGAGTGCATCCTATATTTGGATAAAGAACACTCACATGAGATTCCTCATCTTGATCCAAGTGCACACACGTGCACCAAAGCTCACTTATGCTTCTGAAATAGAGCTAACTCTTGAGGTAGACATTTATCCTCACCTGTGCAATGCACCCCACTTATCCTCACTTGTGCACCCCCAAGTGCACTTATGCTATTGAAGAAGAGCTTGTACTAGAAGTGGACTCTCACCTTTGCATGTGCTTCCCTGTATACACTAGCGGTTATAAAGAGCTAACTCTTGCGGTTGACTCTCAGCCTTGCACATGAGCCCCAGAGCATGCCCATTCTTCTAAGGGAGAGCTATCTTTTGAGGTTACCATGCAATTGCACTCGATAGGTGCACATGCTCAACTCAGATCGTGGCTACTCTTCTAAGGAGAGCTTGCCTGTAAAAGGGTTTTTTCATTGCTGCGCACACAGCCTCATTCTCATGCTCTCGTCCCCTACACTGTACCAATTCTTTTAAAGGCGAATTCAATCTTGATTGGGATCCTCATTCTTGACGTGTGGGTGCCGTAAACTTTAAAAAAAAAATTCCACAATGTTTTTTTTAATTCTTTGAAAGGTGAACTTGCCACAAAGCACTTCATTCATCAGAAGGTGAACTTGCCATAAAGAGCGTGTCATTATTCAGAAGGTGAAATTGTCATTAAGTGCTTTTCATTTTTTGGAGGAACTTGACATGAAGTGCTTTTAGATGAACTTGCCACAAGGGCTTGTCAGTTTTTGGAGGAATTTGCTATGAAGTGCTTTTCATTCTTCTGAAGATGAACTTGCCACAAGTGCTTGTCATTCTTCGGATGATGAAATTAACACAAAGTGCTCTTCATTCTTTGGAAGATGAACTTACAACAAAGCACTTAAATGAACTTGCTACAAAGCGCTTTACATTCTTCGTTAGATGAATTTACCACAAAGTGCTTTTCATTCTTCAGAAGAGGAAATTGCTGCAAAGTGCTTTTCATTCTTCAGAAGAGGAACTTGCTGCAAAGTGCTTTTCATTCTTCAGAAGAGGAACTTGCATATGAAGTTGAGACTCTTGCTACTGTGCACCCCCTGAATGTTTGCATATGCACAAGAACCTATCCTTAAATGGTCCATGGTGCAATCACTTTCACCTTTTGATTACTCTTGTATACTTGTACACGCTTATGCACAACCTTGCAGATGCATTCGTTTCTGAAAGAAGCAGTTTTAGAGCGCCTTTATAACAAAATTCTGCCACTGTCGCCCTCTTTAACAGAAGATATTTTACGTACCCGTGGAAGCTAATCCTTCCTCTGGGCCTGTTGATGCTGAGGTTACTACTCTGACTCGGGTAGGAGTCTGCCAACATCTCAACTTCTGAGCCTGCTAACATGGAAGCAGCTTCCAGGGTGAGCCTCCAGGTGATGTTTTGTCTGGACCGGGTGCAATGGCATGCTTCACCTCTTCTCAGGAGAATTCAAAGACGGAGAACGATGGGTCTTTACCGGCCCTTGGTAGCCCAGGTGAAGTGATCGGGAAACATATCATTTCTAGTGTCACTAGTCATTCTAAAGGATGTAAGATCCCCATTGCCTAGGTTCAGGAGTTAGTGGCCAGGATCTTGAATTCAGGCTGCCACGAGTCTAACCCTTCGTCAGCTCTTCCCCACAAAGGCAATGAGCAGGGGACCAGAATGGCTTACTTTCCGTTCTGAGGGGCCCACAACGCTTCCTTCATTACAGAAGGAATAAGAGAACCTAAAACCCTGTTCGTTCTGGCTTTGTGCAACTTTCGAATACAAGGCATCAGAGGGGGGATGAGACGACTACCACGGTATCATTTGCACAACCTGATGTTTTGGAAGAAATTGTCAGTGAGTCAAGTATTGAAAGTAGGTGTCTGGAAGCATCAGACCACCACTTACGGGAATGTACCCACAAGTCACTGGACACCTTTGCCATAGGGTCTATGGTAACTGCTTAACAGGTAGTGTAGCAAACCTAGCTCTCTCACCAGACAAGAAGCAGTACATTTAAGATAGCAGTTGCACCATCAGTCTAGGAGGAGAGTGAGAATGTATGGCCTTTCTTTCTCTTCTTTCCCTTTTCTTGGGATGCAGCAGTTGCATTGTTATGTTAGTGGAATGGATATTGTTACAATAAACTTCACTACTGGGTAACTTTTCTATTGTAATTAGAATAGAGCTTTTCACTCCCCATCCATCTAACAAGGGGCAGGAGGGATAGTATTGTGTTTAGCAATTTACTATTGCCTTACATTAGACACAGTATTCTACAAGGATACAAGTTCTTCCATGATTGCCTGTCATTTGACAGTACCTAGTCTATAGCCTTCAAATAGTGTCATAGGAAGTGGATTGGAATCATTACTCTGCTCCCAAGAGGTCGAGTGCTTAGACATCGCAGAATTTTAGCCTGCTAATTTGGTGGTAGAGACTTCCTTTCAACTAAGGATATTTGTATTTGTGTAGGAACAATTCACAAATTTTAAATGTAATTTGACTATTCAGTGTGCTGGCAGGTGGATAGGGCTTCTTAGCCACCCACCAGTAGCTGCAGACATCTTGAGATTTTGTCTCCTGAATTCCATCAATGCTGAAAACGCACTCCTATTAAATGACTCAGCTTTGTATAATTAGAAAAAAAACAAATTACTTTTAAAATTTGTAAGATTTGCTACAAGTATATTTATTATAATCTTTCCAAAGGTATAAAGCCCAGTAGGGAATAATACCATTAGTGCACTTCAAGTACAGTACTGTACTTTAGTTATTACTTAAAGGTATTTGCCGCTTCCTTTCAGCCCGTAAGTGCACTTTCTATTTTAGCCTTATACTGTACTTTTGGAGCCTTTGTAGGGTGACGGCCAGATCCGTTTTCATTCATAGAAAATGGGAATATTATAAAGTGGGGTGGACTGTGGCCGTCATTCTAAAATCGAGTTCGTAGAAAACTGGAATATTCTGAACTGTGGCCGTCGTTCTAAAAACGATTTTGGCGGGAGAAGCTAACTTAAAAAACCCACCTAACCTATGCTAAAAGCCGTATCCTTACCAGAAGCCCCCCCGGACCCCCCCCCCCTTACCTACTACGGGAGCGAGAAGATTCGTGGCCAGAGTAAGAACTCGAGCCACATAAATTTTCAGGTAATTTAGGGTTTTCGGCAAAAAACATAAAAGTGTGCGTTTAAGCACATATTTAAGATCTGTAGACCATTTCCAAACGTTTTTATTCTATACAAGATAACAGTCGGAGCGATAATAAGCAAATTAGGACGCTTGGCCGTAGCGCTACAAACTACCCGTACTTTTCCTCTGTTCCCACTTCCTTTTTTCCATTTTGCTGTCTAGCCTCTCAATTTTTACTTCTTAGTACAACCGGTTGGTTTTCCCCCATTGCAATTAAGCAACTGATATCCTTTCAGGCTCCAGTGCTTGGCCTCATAGCCTAAATTCATGAATCCAATCCAAAGGCTTTAAAGGTATTTGATGAAACCAACCAGGGTTTTATTAAAGGGAATATTCTAATTTCAACATTTATGAGTAAGTAGAGGATTAAAGATGTAGTGTACTTTTAATGTAACATTCTAAATATAAGGATTTTCTTGACGTTAATTTTATATTCACAGTGAAGTGTATATGTGGATCCGGAACAAAGATAATTTTAATATCATCAAAGAAGCCTTTGACTCTACCAGTCGATTTGCACGTCTTCAAGATCTGCGGGTTGCTATTGCTGGAAGGTTGTTATACACTCGATTTGTAGCTCAGACAGGAGATGCAATGGGAATGAATATGGTTTCTAAAGTAAGTGTTTTGTATTATTACATTTTTTGCCAAATAATAGTCCTGTGTGTGTTTCTGACATTCTTGTATCCTTCCTAGTTTGATTATAGTTTAATATTGCTAAAAAAATTATTTGTAAAGCAGAAGACATAATGATTATCCTTAATGTTACCTTTGTTTTATTTTATATAGTTTGTGGTTGGAGTATTAGCACCATTGATATGCAATGAACTATGAAGGTTTCTAAATGTCTTATAACTATACATAATTTCAGTTAATATTACTTTTCAAATAGAATATGCTATTAATTCAGACTGGCCAACTTTATGACTTCAGAATAAAAAGAGAATTTAAGATTTCTGTTGCTGCTATGTATCCCCCTCAGTGGGACCAAAATACTGCCACTGAGCTGCTGTGTACCTAGAAATTAGCAAAGGAATTGAGTCCTGTGGAAGGACCCTCAACAAAAATTTTATTCAGATTAATTCAGTCATGCCTTGTGTCAACTTCTGCAGCCGGCCTTCGATCTTCGCAGGGTTAAGTAACAAAGACCTTGTTTTTACGTAGTTTCTATCATGTTGTTGTACATAAACATCACTGCAACAGTACACTAGTACAATATGGTCTGTAGCTAAGGTAATACAACTCACAACTTCAAAGTTGACACTTTGCCACACCACACTTCTTACATTTCACATGTAAAGTTAATGCTCATAAACACTCCCTAATACTGTGGTGTACATTACTCTAATACAGCACTATCACTATAGTACAGCTTAATTAGCTAAGGTGAGACATCACATCATTCATAAGTGGTAGCTGTCTTTGCTTTGTACAGTTGCCTCCCCACCATACAAACTCATCACCTAATGTAAAATCTGTAACTACTTATTGTAGTTCTTATGTTTACACTTAGTTCTCTTTCATTGATTGAAATAATTCACTCCACAGCATTAATTGGTTCCAAGAGCCTCTATGTAATTATTTTTGACGTATAGTAGGTCATATTTTCCCCCTTTAAACCGACAAAATGTTCCTTATACCTATATTGAAAATGAATTAGTACTTAAAATCTCCTATCATTGTATAAAAACCAGATACATTAATAATAAGCTTTCCAAGTAAGTACAATTCTGTACAGTACTGTACTTCTTTATTATTGTACGACTTAGAAACTGATGTAAAGTTTGGTATAATGGCAGAAAGTAGATTTTATTTTCATATTTAATACTTGAGGATAAGCAACGTAAAGTCAGAACTGATGTGTGTTGAACCAATGTAAAGAGTGGTATTACTGTTCATATTAACTTAATACATACAGAATTGTACCACAACTATGTACAAATCATATGTACAGTATGAATAGGATTGAGTTATGATACATTAACAATTTTAGTTTCAAATACTTGAATTGTACAGTACTGAACGTGATATTGATAAGATTTTCTTTTCATTTGTTAATGTTAATGTTAATGTCATTCCTTAAGTAATTTTAAAATACTGAAAAATATCTTTCTTTTCTGGTATAAGTAAAGGGGAAAGAGGTTCATCAACACCATCATTATAATTTTTTTGTGAGAGTTCCGCTGGGGTTACTGTAGAATGGGTTTGAAGTTGAGAATCTGTGGCCTTTTCACACTAGGTCTGAGGAACATTGTGATGGGAAACTAATTCCTTTTCCTATTCATCTTATCCATAATTGGGAACTACGTCCCTTTCTTCGTCATCTCATCCATAATTGGGAACTACGTCCCTTTCTTCGTCATCTCATCCATAATTGGGAACTACTTCCCTTTCCTCGTCATCTCATCCATGATTAATTTGTAAGAAGCAGAACCCTCCTCAATGACCCACATGAGCTTAATGGCAGGCAATATTGAAGGGTACATGCTGTATGCTATATTCTTCACAGTCTCCAGCATCCATTACTTCTCCCCCAACTTCCTGTGTGATGCCTTTATCATCATTGTCCAGTTGATATTTTTCTTCTCATTTGCTGAATGGACTGATTCAGCAAGGTTCACCTTGGGATGCCCCACTACATACCTATCAAGTAACTCCAACCTGTTATCCTCACCCACTTCCTGGAAGCCATCACCTGCCACTCTCTGTGCCAAGGCTGTGATCTCATAGACCATCTGTTTAAAGGCACTGAACCTGGCAAAGTCCTTCACACAATTGGGCCGCAGATATTTCTAGCAGGCATTTACCATGTGTGGGTTGATGTTGATGAATGATTCCTCGACAGCAGAGAGACAGTCTGCAATTGTGAAACCTTTCCAGTACTTGATGACACTGAGGGCATGATCGGTATCTATGACTGCTTGGAGTTGGGCCATGACATGTCTCTTGTAATGGGCCTTGAAGTTTTGATGATTCCCTGGTCCATCAGCTGAATGAAAGTGAAAAAGTGTTTGGAGGAAAGAACACTCCTTCCATGTTGCCACGCGGTACCTGGATGGAAGTTGGGTTTCCCTCCCGGAGTATTGTCAAGGATAAGCAGGACCTAGAATTCCAGACCCACTTCCTGCAGGCATTGCTCAACCTCTGGCAGGAAGCAGTGATGAGATCATAAGAGGAAGAGGTTGCCTGTTGTATATCCAGTACACATGCAGCATGTTTTTGATGTAGAGTTGGAGTGCACATGAGTTGGCCGACTTGTATATATAAAGCCAGGCCGAATAAGTAAGTACTGCAATGTAAAACAGGACCCTTTCAATTCTTTCATATTTCTTTTAATATTTAGAAGAAAGATGGCTTATAAAGAACTCCCACCAGTGACAGACTGAGCATACAGACTCTCAGATACCTCGTATTCTGCCGCCTAGGATGGCGCCGATACTGAAACAGAGTTTCTCCCTTGTGTGGTAGTGGCGGCAAACTTGCCGCCTTCTTCCACGCTTAATACAGGACCCTTTCCTTGCCCCTCTCTGTCCTTTAGCGATGGCCTAGCCGTCGCAACCCTGTGGTCGTCGTCCTACAATCTCACCGCTTGTCGGGTAGGTTGTGGTGCCGGCCGGCCTCCAACATAAGCAGCTGTATAGTCACTCGGTCTTTCCCTTATGGACGCAAGGCTCCAGGAGAGGTTGTGCTGGCTGTGACGGCTGCCGGTGGGAGACCCCTTTATGTCGCCGGCTAGGCCGGTGCCGTCAGGTACTAACCAGCAGGCGATATGCCAGCTGGATTGTGCCGCCAGGTGCTAGCCTAGCCGGCAACATGCCGGCTGAACTACAGTATATGATTATACAGTAGCCAGTATAATTGCAGCATAGATTATACTGCAGACAGAAATCTATAGGTATATATTATACAGTAGTTATTTTCCAACATACCCTGTGTATCCTTGCACAGTCTATTATTGAGACCAATCCTATATTGAAAGAAAAGATTTCTTTCAATACACTGATAGCTAATCAGTTAACAATTTACCCCACAATATTAAACACCTTAAGAAGGGTCAGTGTTAAGATACACTTATCTACCCCTAAGGGTAGAACCCTTCTCTTGGGTTTCCTGAATAGGAAGACTCTATGGCTTTAATTTTGGGGGAGGTCACAGCAATTGGCTGGACAGGAAACACAAGTATGTGTCTCTCCTAGTTCCTTTCTAGCTTGACTATCCTAAGCTATAATGGTTAAAATATTAATTGTAATATTTTACATATTTGTTTATCAGGTGAGATAAACAACCGCATACGTACTCATTTAATTTTCCTCTCTTTACAGGAGGACTTAGTGAAGTGCGAAGTCATCTTCTGCAACATCAGGAGTAAGGACTTTTGTGGCCACAAAGGGTGCAGGTCTCATGCCCCCTGCACCACCACTAAAGAAGCCCTACGGTAGTGGGACCCCCAAGGCTGCAACATATGCCGGACCTTGGTTACCGAAGGTTTTGACGATCCCAAGTCAGCGGTGTCAAGGGATGCAGCACGAGACAAGCTGCGTATATGGGTACGTGGGTTCCAAAAGAACTCGACGGGACCGTACCTTCCTAACGGAAGGATGGGCAACTTGCTGTTCCCAAAGCGGGTATTAAAGCTGTCATACCCCAGGTACGACCTGAAATACCATGCGTCCAGATTGCTGTCGAGACGGAAGTCAGTGACGCACTACAAGGTATGGACATCCACCAAGAGGAAAGGATGTCTGAAGTGTCCTCGGACACTGAGAAGGATCTTCTCAAGGAAGATCTCGAGGAGGAGTCTACACTGACTCCCAAGGAAGATGATGAAATTGAGTCGTAGTCCCTTCCGTCGGTGCCGGCACTGGAGCCGTTACCCTCAACATCTTCTGCCCCTCCATCAGACGACATGAAACAGGCACTGGCCAATCTTACGGCTCTAATGGAGAGCATTCGCAAGCAAGGCGAAGCTAGGGAAGCAAAACTTGAAAGAGCGCTCCGTGAAGCTCAACTCTCCGCCTCCCGTGGGTCTCACAAGAGACTCAGAGTCCAAGACCTCCCACACTGCTCCGAAACTAATCCCGGGAGATATGCGGAGTATATGCCGATCACCAACGGCAAACTCTGTATTTCGGAGAAGATGGGAGCCATCCCTATTGATGACACTCAGTTCTGGCCAAGCTTCAATGCTTACCCAGACTGCTTCATTCGTCTGAAGCTGGAACCAGCGTCGAAGGAAGAGACGGAACCCAAGGTCATAGTATTCGACCATGACAAGGCACAGGCTCTCTTGTCAAGCGCCTAAGGAACGTAGGCTACACAAATTCTAAGGTGTCTGCCCTCAGCAGGAAACATCCTACCTTTCTTGCTCCAGCTTCAATAGCCTTCCCCTTTACATCGAAGGCTCTTGAAGCTGTTGTCAAGGCAGTGGAGGCAGGCAAACCTTGTCCTACACTGGATGAGTGTAGACCTCTGTCCTTAGTCCTGTCCATGGAGGATAAGGATTGGAAAGAAGTCCACCTTACCCTCTCAGTTGGGAAGTTGGAGGCAGATATCGCTGGACGACAGTTCAACGAGAATCTTCCAAAGCTGTCAGACTTTCTCATGCGTAGGGAGCAAGAAACGAAAGAAAGACTAGCGGCATCTCTATCTCTACAGAACTGTATGGAGATACCATGTTCAGATATGAACATGGTCATGGCCAAGATGCACATGGATACCTTGGTAAAGGACCTGTACGGCTTTTTCAAAGCCAGGAGGGCATGCAGAGAGTTCGTGTTTGCTACAGCAACTGTAAAACACGAACCCAGGAAGCTGATAGCTTCCAATATCTGGGGTAAAGACCTCTTCCCAAATGAAGTGGTCAAGGAGGTAGTTGACAAAGCCGCCACAGAGAGTAGGAACCTTCTCCAGAAATGGGGCATGTCATCCAAAAGGAAGTCTTCCACGGATGAGGGTCCCCAGCCTGAGAAGAAGACTAAGAGACCTAGACTACCCTCTCGGCCTGCCAAGCAACAACATCCCTCAGTCACCATGACCGTGGTGCCCCAAGTGGTTGCTCAATGGCAAACCACTTACCAGATGGTACCTCAACAGCTGGTTGCCTAGTCACCAGCATTCAACCCTTTGTTTGAGAGGCAGACCACTACCTTTCATACCAAAGGTAGAGGCTCCAGATGGGGCTCCTCAAAACACCCCTCACGAGGTAAGGGAGGTAGAGGTGCTTCAGGTAGGAGGGAGGCTCCAACAATTTCAGGATCGTTGGACCTTCGATCCTTGGGCCCACAAACTAATCAAGAACGGACTTGGATGGAGCTGGAGCAAGGCTCCACCATCATTTCCTCACTTCTTCCAACACTCCACCCCCTTACTGGAAGAATATACCCTAGAACTATTGAGCAAACAGGTAATAAGGAGGGCAAAGTCCATCAAATTCCAGGTAAGCCTGTTTTGTGTTCCCAAGAAGGACTCAGACAAACTCAGAGTCATTCTGGACTTGTCGCCACTCAACAAGTTCAGGATGTTAACCCTTCAACACATAAGGACCCTGTTACCAAAAGGGGCGTACACAGTCTTGATAGACCTGGCAGATGCTTATTGGCATATTCCAGTCAACCGCCCCCTCTCCTCCCACCTAGGATTCAGGCTACAGAAGAAAAAGTACGTCTTCAGAGCCATGCCCTTCGGACTAAATATAGCCCCAAGGATTTTCACGAAACTGGCAGACGCAGTCATTCAACAACTACGCCTAGAAGGTGTTAAGGTAGCAGCATACCTGGACGACTGGCTGGTGTGGGCAGCATCCAGGACGGCTTGTCTGCAAGTATCTAAGAAAGTGATCCAGTTCCTGGAACATCTGGGATTCAAGATCAACATCAAGAAGTCTCGACTTTCTCCAGCTCAAGTGGTTCAATAGCTGGGAATCCATTGGAATTTGAAGTCACACCGTCTCTCCATTCCTCCAAGGAAGAGGATAGAGATTGCAGGATCTGTCAAGAGACTGCTGAAATCTGACAGGATCTCAAGATGCAAACAGGAAAGAGTACTGGGCTCTCTCCAGTTTGCAGCAGTGACAGACCCAGTGCTAAAAGCACTACTGAAGAAATCAAAGAAGACCGATACCGACCTTACTACGATCACTTCTCAAGCCATGGTCGAAGGCCAAGAACCTAAAGAGGACTGTGCCCTTGCAACCACCTCTACCATCGGGGACCATCTTACGGATGCCTCGACGGAAGGATGGGGAGGTCACTCCCATCAACGGAAAGTCCAAGGGACCTGGTCTTCTCTGTTCAAGACCTTTCACATCAACATTTTTGAGGCCATGGCAGTCCTTTTGACGTTAAAGAAACTCTCCCCTCGCAGATCAGCCCACATCAGGCTGATCCTGGACAGCGAAGTGATAATGAGATGTCTGAACTGTCAAGGCTCGAGATTGCCCCAGATCAACCAAGTGATATTGGTCATCTTTCATCTGGCAGAAAAGAAGAGATGGCATTTATCGGCAGTTCACCCTCAAGGTTTCCGCAATGTGACAGCGGACGCTCTATCCAAGCTCAAGCCGATAGAGTCAGAATGGTCCCTAGATGCAGACTCATTCTCCTTCATCTTACATAAAGTCCGGGAACTGCAGATAGACCTCTTCGCGACAAGCGACAACAAGAAATTACCTCGATATGTAGCCCCATACGAGGACCCTCTAGCAGAGGCTACGGATGCCATGTCCCAAGACTGGAACAGATGGAACTGGATTTACCTGTTCCCTCCGACCAATCTCCTAATGAAGGTCCTCAACAGGCTGAGATCCTTTTGGGGAATGGCGGCTCTAGTGGCCAAAGAGCAACTGGTTCCCTCTGGTAATGCAACTGAAGCTGAGGCTGGTCCCTCTACCAGACCCAGCACTATCTCAACAGGTACAGAAGTCGACTGTCTTCGCTTCATCACAGAGAACCCAAAACCTTCATCTCATGATTTTCTTTCCATAGCAGTTAAGAAAAGATTTGGGATCTCAAAAGGCAGTATAGACTTCTTAGAAGAATACAAGTCCAAGTCAACCAGAAAACAATATGAATAGTCTTGGAAAAAGTGGGTTGCTTTCGTCAAAGCAAGAGGACCGAAAGAAATCTCAGTGGACTTTTGTCTGTCCTTCTTTATCCACCTTCATAGACAAGGTCTGGCAGCCAACACAATAACTACGTGTAAGTCGGCTCTGACTAGACCTCTGCTATACGCCTTCCAAGTGGACCTGTCAAACAAAATCTTTAACAATATCCCTTAGGCATGTGCTAGACTCAGGCCTGCGGCTCCCCCGAAGCCCGTTTCATGGTCCTTGGACAAGGTCCTACACATGCTTCAACAGTGAACAATGAAGATTGCTCTCTTAAGGATTTGACTCAAAAAGTAATTTTTCTGTTCGCTATAGTCTCGGGGGCTAGAGTTAGTGAAATAGTGGCCCTATCCAGAGATGAGGGCCATATTCAGGTCACAGAAGCGGGAGAACTGAATCTTTTTCCTGATCCAACCTTTCTCGCTAAGAACGAGCTACCCACTAAGAGATGGGGTCCCTGGAGAATCTGCCCTCTGTGTCCAGTAGAATGTCTAAAGGTCTATCTTCGAAGAACTTCAGACTTCAGGGAAGGACAGCTCTTTAAAGGAGAAACTTCAGGATCAAACTTATCCCTAAAACAGCTGAGGGCGAAGCTCACCTACTTTATTCGCAGAGCGGATCCTGACAGTACACCCGCAGGTCACTATCCAAGGAAAATTGCTTCATCTCTGAACTTTTTTCAGTATATGGACTTTGAGCGTCTTCGCTCGTACACTGGATGGAAATCATCCCGAGTCTTCTATAAACATTATGCAAAACAGGTGCATGAGTTGAAGCATTTTGTGGTGGCAGCAGGTAGTGTATTAAAACCTGTCGTTTAGTGCTGCGATGAGACATTGTCTCAATGAATTGATTGGGACTATCAATTACCGGGTAAAGGTGTTGACACCTTCCAGTGCAATACTTTTTAAGTGAGTGTGTCCATGGTGACACTAAAGACTGTTCAAATTATTTTAGGTGGAGAATTATACAGATAACACTCGTGCCGTGTGTACTTTACACAGTGTTGATAATATCCAACATTACAGAAAACTATTAGAAAATTTTATTAAATTTTCAAATTCAATTGTGGCACTAATCATTTCCCTTTCAGGTGGAAACAAAATTTTCTGTTATGTTGCCTAATGTATATTTCTTTTTATATATATTAACATGTATTACACATGTTACTTTATATTTTATCATTTATTGTGAATAAATGCCTATTAATGTGTAATTGCGTCTTATTTCGCCCTACAATTAACACAAAGTATAGCCAGAGTTTTCTTACCTAATTACCTAAGTAAAACTTCATATTATTGTATGTTTGGACAATAAATATAGCTGATACTTTTGCTCCAACACGATATACAAACAGTGAGACTCCTGTATATCTAGTTGATGCTATGTTCCAACACAATATACAAACAGTGAGACTCTTGTATATCTAGTTGATGTTAGTTCCAACACAATATACAAACCGTGAGACTCTTGTATATATAGTTGATGCTATGTTCGTTCATACAATATATGCAAACCTTGAGACCCCTTTCCTACTGTCTAGTATGACTCTTCCCTGCAGGGGGCAGGAAGCACTAACATTGTCTATGATTAGTGGTAATGACGTATAACGGTAACGTCATATGTCTCAATGGCCTGGATGACCATAGGAAAATTTGTCCCAAGGTTAAGGCACCTATAAAAATCCACAGATACAGTACTTTCTAGTAATTCTCTGGTAAACTTCTATCAGGACGACATGGCCTGAGCCCAAAAAATTGATTTTTAGTGAAGCGAAAAATCTATTTTTGGGTGAGATAGCCATGTCGTCCTGATGGACCCGCCCTCCTTTTCTGTAGAAAAGGCCTTGGTAGGATCCCTCCTGAAAATACTATATCTGTGGCACCATGCTCAATGCTACAAGGAATAAGCGCCATCTTGGATACTCGTAATAGTACGGGAGGAAGGGTAACCTTGATAACGGTTCCCCTTCTGTTTTCGCCACTCTTCCCCCTCGAAACGAAAACGCTATTCGGGGTGAAGATTGCTATGTGTCGTATCAAGATATACATCCCCTGATATGCGATATCCTTAAGAGATATTTTAAGGATAATCGCGCCAGGAGTTAGAATTCTGGAGACCTAAAGGTCAATTCTCTGGGAATATCACTGTAGCCAAATATCCCTTAGAAAGCTACCTATAGGAACCTTCTATCAGGACGACATGGCTATCTCACCCAAAAATAGATTTTTCGCTTTGCTCAAAATCCATTTTATGTCAGGGTATGACCTGTCTAGTTCTAGGATTAGGGGACTACAGTACACCATCTAACTAGGGGCATCAGTCTGAATGTTCTGATCCCAACCTTCCTCTCTCCTTAGACTAATCAAACCTTAGTTGGTATGTAATAGACAAGATTCATTTGTCATGTCAGAGGAACTTTAGGTATCATCCCTACACCCTGACTGTTTGTAGTTATTGGGTGTGTACAAAGCTTTAATTCAGGCACAGTAGAACAATAGGTGGTAGGAAAGTTTTTGCAGTTTATATTGTTAATATTATTGGTAGGGAATGTTTTGAAGTAACTGTAATTTCAGTTGAATTAAGTAAATCAAGGTTTACTTTTTATGTAAAACATGTCACAGTTTTTGAGTGAAGATGAATATATTTTTTCCTATGTTATGATGAAAAATAATTTCAGTTTTCTTTATGAACAGTTATGTAGGAATGATTCTCTACAATAGTCCAGAATAACATTAAGAATACTTAAAGAAGTGAAAGTGAGAGAACAAAATGTCAAAAGATTCGTAGGATTGACCTTAGTCGAAGGGAAAACTTGAGTTATAGGTGAAAGCTTATGTACAATAATTAGCTTTTTTCTATATCTATCCTATAGTTTTAAAAGTATGTGTAATAATATTAGGACTTACAAGTTTTTGTGCTATATCACCTTCCTTCTGCCTAGGAAGTGTGTAATTCAGCTTTTTAGTATTCAAAGGCAAGAAACATGTAAATAAGTTGGATATTTAAACATCTATTGCTGTATTTCCATATTTATCTTCAAACAGTAATAGTTTCCTATCCTCCTCCACTTTTATTGTGGTGATATGTTAGGTTAGATTTCATGACATAATATATTTTGTCATGTTCTTTGTGGATCTCTTACCGTGGGACTCCATTCCTCCACTCACTTCTATGTACATTGCAGTTGGGTGACAGAATAGCGGTCCTACAAAGGAGATTGTATAGTAACGAAAGAACAAATATTTAACGTTTTCTATTTTTATTCTGAGGTCGTTAAGTTGGCATTTCTGATTTAATAGCATTTTAATTTTCAAAGATATATATGAATATACTGTAAATAAATTTTAGTATTAAAATCCTGTTGCTTTGTTGTATGATATAACTTACTGGTTGTATATAGTGTGTGTATGTAAAATTTTAAGAGCACATAATTTGTCTCCTTTACTGTATTCTTTCAGGATTATGTTGATCAGAAAATTAAGTGTTATTTCATATTTTATGGGTTTATTTTAGGGCACTGAGGCAGCACTTGCTGCTGTTAAGAAGTACTTTCCAGATTTGGAAATTCTGAGTGTCAGTGGGAATTATTGTGTGGATAAGAAACCATCAGCAATTAATTGGTAAGGATTTGCACGGAAGACAAATGTCAATCATTATTGCATGGTCATAATAGATGCTTCCCGAGATAAAAATTATGGATATATTTCTCTCTAAAAATATGATGATTTACATTGTGAGGAAAGGACATAACTTTTTATTTTTTCCTAACCAAAGCTGTTCTTTGTTTATGATGGTCAAGCTAAATGATTACAGTATTGACATTGTCACTGGTGTTAAATTAAGTTGTTTTTACTCTTCAAATATACTGGGTTCCAAGTAATATAATCTTATTTTAACTTTCACTACCAATGTAAGATTCCTGTAATATTAATATTTTATTTGTTTTATAGCATTGTAACATATCAGATGACCAATGCACTAAGTATGAGCACAGAATCTTGTATGAATAGTTTCTTAATTATCATTATATTTTATACATAACTTAATATTTACATTTGATGTTGTATATTGATGTATACAAATGAGGATTTAGGATTTAGTCTAACTACAGTAAATTAGGCGAGCTCTGCTTCTAAACAATAATTTTTAAATTTGAGAATGCTTTTACAACAATTATATTGTGAAAGTATGTAGTATGTACATACATTGCAGTAGAATTGATTTACTATTATGTCATTATTTGCTATTTAACCATCTTTACAGGATTGAAGGGCGGGGAAAGTCGGTTGTATGTGAAGCTGTAATTCCAGGAAAAGTGGTAACATCTATCCTGAAAACATCTGTTGCAGCATTGGTCGATGCTAACGTGACAAAGAACCTTGTAGGCTCTTCTCTAGCTGGGTCTATTGGGGGAAATAATGCACATGCTGCTAATATTGTAGCAGCTGTTTATATTGCTTGTGGTCAAGTAAGTAACAGAGCTAACATGTTGTAATATAGTGTATTGAGGGCATTTGCTTGATTTTAGTTACCTAAATTAAAAAAGTTTTGCATTTTAAGGCAATTCAGTCAAATATTGTAATAAAGAAAACACAGCATCTACTTGAGACTTTATGAGAAAAAATTTATTAGGAGTTTATACTACTCATGGATAATGCATTGTTCTGAGTGGTTAGTTAGAATTTTTCCAAGTTTCTCTCAATTATAGTATCTCTTTCTCTCTTTAAATATAGGAAACACATTCTCCAGCTTTCACTATGCTGGGAGATGTAGTTCTTGACAGCATCGTTACAAAAAATGAATTATTTATGTTGGGCCAGAGTAGTACTGTACCCCTTGAATGGAATTGGTATTCCTTTCAGAATTAAAATAATTATAATGACCTTAATAGGAATAATGTGTTAAGTATTAGTTCTGCCATGCAAGGAATATGATACCAAACATTATAAATATTTTCTTTTGTCCTTTGTTAAAATGTAATGCTCCATATGAAAGTAAGATGACATTCATATTTTAAGTAGTATTTGTTCCGTAACCGAAATACAAACCACGCTATTTACAAAGGGTTATTACTTTTAGCGTAGCTGAAATGGCGAGCCATTAGAATTTAACGAGGGTGTATTACCCCCGCGCTAGTTAGCGGGGGGGGTAGGGGAGTGGTAGCTAGCTACCCCTCCTCCCCCTCACACACAGGTGAATACTCACTTTCACTTTTGGCTCGGACTGTGACAGACGTCTCTGTCTTGGTCCTCGCTTGGCAGCCATTGTCTGTTTTGTCTTTACTTAATCGCTTACTTTTCTTTTACTCAATATATATGTAAACATGTTTTCATGTTTGTATATATATTTGAGTATAGAAATAAGTAAGTTTCCTTTTCAGATGTGTGTGTAGTGTACGATATCTACGTGGAGGCCTCGGCAGTTAGGCCACCACGGCCTAATTTTATGGGTTGCGATCGAGTTTGACTTCGGTCTTTCTCTCTCTCTCTCTCTTGAGGTCGTTCACCCTTTCACTATGTTTTACTACGCCCTTGTAGCTTCCTTCCCGTGTGGGTGGGGTTGCTACGCCGTACATTTTGTCTCAATTAGTTTATGAATCTAATTGTAGTTGTTAATTTTTCAGCTTGTAGAACGATTCCTTTCGGGGTTTTCGTTTTTTCTTTAGTGTTCATTCATTTTTAAATTACATAATTACATAGTTACATAATTATAATTGTTATAATTCTGTTTTGGTTACAGCTCTCCTTCCGCGAGTGTAAGTGGTTGTGAGGGCACGTGCCTGTTGTGTAATTCTTGTTCCTTTTCCTCGGGATTCCTCTTCGGAGCCTTCCCGGGGGAATGAATGTGTACTAATATTATTTGTTTTATTTTTTTACAGTTACCGATCTAGTTCGTTTCTGTAATATAGCAACGGTGTGAGCTGTCTGGTTGAGTCCTGGGGATTCGGCTGTTGCTGCCTCCCCCCTTGTATTGTCGTCAGGGGCGTGTCTCCTTCTACTGGTAGTACTCCCGTGTCGACGGACAGCTCTCCAGTTCATTTTAGAACAGTCAGGAGGCTTGCCTCCTTGGGCGGATAACTTTCCTTCCGAGGGAAGTTTTTTCCTGTCCAGGCTTGAGCTTTTCCTCTTTTGGGGGGTTCTTCTCTTGCCTTTTTTTCGTGCGACTATGCTCTTGGTGCTGAGCGGTCGCACCTGCAGTTTCGCTCAAGGGGCTGGGCAACTGCAGGAGCTCCTCTTCGGAGGATTGCCCCTTTTAGGTCACTGGCTGACCAGTCTCTTCCACGAAGTGTTTCTCTTTCGTTCGCGAGAGAGTACACTCATAGAGACTCCTCTTCGGAGGTTTCTTCTGTTGCTGTTGCTGTTGGCCTCCCTCGCCGTAAGGCCCTCCTCGTCGTAAGGGCCTCTCATCTCCCTATAAGGGTGCTTGAGGCGCCTTTTTGAATCTCCGTTTGCAGCCTACAACTTCTTTTCTCGATCTTCCGTCTTGGTGCAGATGGACAGCAGTCTAATCTCGTCTTCCGACGGGCAACGGTCTTCCCGACGGACAACGGTCTTCCCGACGGACAGCGGTCTTCCGACGGACATCAGTCTCCCGGCGGACAACGATCCCTTCGGGGCAAAGGGTTGCCCCCACGGGGGTTCTTCCCTTGCGTGTCAGGGTTTCCCTGCGCGCCCTTCTGTTCGTCAGCGCTCTCCTGTTCGTCAGCGCTTTCAAAATGATCTTCCCTGCGGTTCCTGTTACGTGCCCTGTGCGCCCACGTTCGCCCTCGCGATCTAGAACTTCGGTTCAGGTCGGGGTCAAGGCCTCTTCTTCTTTGCAGGCTTCCACGCGTAGCCTTCTGCTCGTCAGCGATCATCAGCTCGTCAGCGATCATCAGCTCGTCAGCGATCATCAGCTCGCCAGCGATCGTCAGCTCGTCAGCGATCATCAGCTCGCCAGCGATCTCCGGATCGCCCACGTGTGTTACAGCTGGCACGCCAACGTTCTCCAACACTTCTGAAGGAACATGGTTCGCCAGCTACTAGCTCAACTGCGGATGCTGATCGCCATCGCGCGACCCTCAACTGCAGATGCTGATCGCCATCGCGCGACCCTCAACTGCGGATGCTGATCGCCATCGCGCGACCCTCAACTGCGGATGCTGATCGCCATCGCGCGACCCTCAACTGCGGATGCTGATCGCTATCGCACAACCCTGAACGATTGCCCGCTTACGCATGCTGCTCCTCATCGCACCACCCTGAACGATCGCCCTCCTGCAGATGCTGATCACCATCGCACCCTTTCACGCGATCATTCACCTGCGCATGCTGCTCGCCATCGCACAACCCTGAACGATTGCCCGCTTACGCATGCTGCTCCTCATCGCACAACCCTGAACGATCGCCCTCTTGCGGATGCTGATCA
This sequence comes from Palaemon carinicauda, assembly GCF_036898095.1. Taxonomy (NCBI): domain Eukaryota; kingdom Metazoa; phylum Arthropoda; class Malacostraca; order Decapoda; family Palaemonidae; genus Palaemon; species Palaemon carinicauda. The sequence continues at coordinate 15,827,623 of NC_090740.1, read as the reverse complement.
CCATCGCACCCTTTCACGCGATCATTCACCTGCGCATGCTGCTCGCCATCGCACAACCCTGAACGATTGCCCGCTTACGCATGCTGCTCCTCATCGCACAACCCTGAACGATCGCCCTCTTGCGGATGCTGATCACCATCGCACCCTTTCACGCGATCATTCACCTGCGCATGCTGCTCGCCATCGCACAACCCTGAACGATTGCCCGCTTACGCATGCTGCTCCTCATCGCACAACCCTGAACGATCGCCCTCTTGCGGATGCTGATCACCATCGCACCCTTTCACGCGATCATTCACCTGCGCATGCTGCTCGCCATCGCACAACCCTGAACGATTGCCCGCTTACGCATGCTGCTCCTCATCGCACAACCCTGAACGATCGCCCTCTTGCGGATGCTGATCACCATCGCACCCTTTCACGCGATCATTCACCTGCGCATGCTGCTCGCCATCGCACAACCCTGAACGATTGCCCGCTTACGCATGCTGCTCCTCATCGCACAACCCTGAACGATCGCCCTCTTGCGGATGCTGATCACCATCGCACCCTTTCACGCAATCATTCACCTGCGCATGCTGCTCGCCATCGCACAACCCTGAACGGTTGCCCGCTTACGCATGCTGCTCCTCATCGCACAACCCTGAACGCTCGCCCTCTTGCGGATGCTGATCACCATCGCACCCTATCACGCAATCATTCACCTACACATGCTGCTCGCCATCGCTTACCGCCAGCGATCTTCTTCACCTACGCGGCAGCACGATCCCTCGCCGTCACGCCATCGCTTGCGTTCGTCGCCTAGAACACGTGTTTATTTTCCTGCCCACCCTCACGCCCATTCGCCTGCGCGCCCGCGCGATCGCTCGCCTGCGCGCCCGCGCGATCGCTCGCCTGCGCGCCCGCGCGATCGCTCGCCTGCGCGCCCGCGCGATCGCTCGCCTGCGCGCCCGCGCGACCGCTCGCCTGCGCGCCCGCGCGACCACTCGCCTGTGCGCCCGCGCGACCGTTCGCCTTTGCGCGACCGTTCGCCCTCGCGCGACCATAGTTCGCGGCGAATTCCACAGCCGGTGGTAGCAGCAGGGACGCGTGCTCCTAGGCGGCACTCGGGATCACCTCCATCCAAGCACAGGTTGGTAGTGCAGGACGAAGACAGGTCAGTACAGCATTCTTCCCACCTTCTTTTCAGGCAGGAACCGTCGTGTCCTCTCCAAAGGATCGCCCGATCCCTTTCACCTTAGCGAGGATTTCGGACTCTGTGTCCTTGGAGCAGCAGACATGGTTTGATCCGCTGGCACGGGCGTTAATGAGGGTTATGAAACCAGCACTCACCGGCCAGGGTAACAAACCAGCGGCTGTCTCTCCTACGCTGAAGAGAAAGAGAGGAGTGGACTTCGTGGTGACTTCCCCCAGGGCGAAGTTGGTTCCCAAGAGGTCGGTCTCGAGGGTCCCCTCTCCTGCACGAGTACTCTCTCCTTCTCCCGCCCTGGAAGGATTTTTGGCGGGGGAGCTTTCCGTTCAAGATTTCTCCATCGGACAAGGGGTGACTGCTTACCTCTTCCTCTGGGAGCTTACCAGGTTCTTTCCCTCCTCGGTTACGGCCCGAGGTTTGGTTCAAGGAAGCTACAGGAAGATCAAGGGTACTTTCCTCCTCTCGAGCTCAGGCACCTTGGCCTTTCGTCGTTAAGTATCTACTTGCGGACAAGCTCGATGTTGTACCATCTGGACGCGCTGACTGAAGGCTTCCTTCGGGTGTCTCATCTGTGGAGGTCAACGACCTCAGACACCCTTCCATCCTTGAGAAGAGTTTTGTCTTTGCCCAAGGACAGAGACTTAGACATCTGCTGTGCGGAGTAAATCGACTTCCGGTTTCACTCCTCCAAGGCGCTTTCTTCCAGACTCTGCAGGGCTCCAGCTCCCTTTTCTTTCAACCACGTCGGCCTAAGTTATCGGCTACGACAACTGGGACAAGGTGTCCAATTGCAGTTTCCTCCTGTCAGGAACAGATGGCACGGGAGACTCCCCCGGGGGGGCATAGTCCTAAAAGGAGTTCACGAACTCTAGGATTGCAGGTTTTTTCGCTGGGAGGATGCTTAAGGTTACTCATCCGAATGACAGCTTCCCGATGCCCATTCCCGCACAATCTCTGTGAGTAGCCAAGGATATCGCGCCTGCCGTCTCTGTCAGCGAATTCAGTGTCTCTGAACCTCTATGCCATAGCATCAGCAGAGTTGCCCGGTTGGGCAGAATGATCCATACCTTAGGCGAAGGTCTTCCTTAGGATCATCGACGGCTTCACCCCCGGCCCCCTCAGTCGATCCTTTCTTGTAAGGAAGGATCTGAGAGGGGATGTCCATAGTCGACCTCTCAGCCCTGATCAAGTTTGTCGAACAAACTTCGGCCAGCGTAGACCAGCAGAATCGATCAGACTGGTAACGAGGCGACAGGACTCCTTTAACCCTGGATCGGAAGGACGGGTACTTTCAGTTTCCATTCCATCCATCTTCCAGGGTGCTCGTCGAATTCAGCCTAAACTGCAAGTATTCCTGCTTATGATGCAGTGTGGCTATCCCGCCGTGGCATAGCAGGTTTGTTTCCCCAGAGAACTCTCCCTGCCTTCCTCTCGGCCGCTCAGGTGCAGACTTCCGCCTCCTCTGCTGTTTGGAGGGCTGGTCAACTCCGGTAGGCTCGGGTTTCGACCTTCTTCAGCGCCGGGAAAAGCTTCCGAATGCTGACCATGAGTGTGGGCTCATGGTATTTTGCTTGGAGCCTTCTCTTCCTCTGCCTCAACATCTGGAGTATCTGGCCATGATATTGAGTCAACCGCCTTACCACGTTGGAAACCCCGCTTCTCGTCCGTCCAGCGAGGTTAAGCAACGTCGGTACTTGGATGGGTGACCACCTGGGGACGCCAGATTCTGTTACCACATCCTCCGAGCCTTCCTTTCGGTTGACTGTGGCAAGACTGAGGAGAGTCGCAGTACCTGTTCTCAGTCAAGCAGAGTTTTCAGCCCTACCTTGGAACGTTTCCTAGTTCTTCTTTCCTCATTGACCCGTTTATAGTCCGAACGGTCGCCTCAGGATAAGTTCCATGTGGGGCGATCCAAGTTCCGGTGGCTTCAGGCAATGTTTAACCGGACTCCCTGGCCCTATGGGACCAGCGGAACTATTAAACCTGCAATGGGTGTTGACCTATGGAGCCTCTTGATGGTAGTGGATATTCTCGTCCTTTCCCCACATTCTTGATGCGGTTCTCGGACTCGTCAAAGGAAAGGGGGGGGGGGCATGTTCCGGTCCAGGCCTATGGTCAAGACCTGAAGGATACCTCTCCATCATTCAGGCAGGCTTAAGGGCCTTAGTCTGGCCCCTCTTCAGATCCTACCGCTCCTGCCAAGTCGCCCCGTTGCGTGTCGACTTCATGCTAACCAGCAGGGGACGCATTTTCACACCTTCACATCTTGCAGTAGAGATACCGGGATGATTGAGATTCTCTCAATTCCACCATCGGCTCTCTCATTCCAGGCAGGGGAATGTTTCTCTCAGACTATCCGAGCAGAGCCTCATAGAGAGAGTGTACCTAGGGGTCTTTGACCTTGGGTAACCAGCAAGTGCTGGTCTGGGGGACCTGATCGCGACAGCTTGGAACCTCAAGCTTCCGCTAGTTTTCCCCCCAGTCTCAGACCCCGAGACTCTGGCAAGATGCATTCCGGTGATGGTGGGACAACTTCGACGCCTGCGTCTTCCCTCCTTTTTGTCTGCGGACAATGGGTCTCAACAAAACCAGGTTGTCTGTCAACCTTTCAATGGGAGAGCTCCACTGGGACTATGCGCAGAACGGTTTCTGGACCCTCTGCTTCCCCTGACGGAACTCCCGGGAGAGCTTCTCCCACGGCGCAGACTACTCAAGCAACCACACTGCGACATCTCTCCCGAACCGGGGCGTCGCTTCGGCTTCATGCCTGGAGACACTACGCTTCCTCCTCTAGAAGAGACAACCCGCTACAGTCGCGGTACGGAGGTCGCGTCATCTGCGATAGTCATCCACAGGGGTCTCCCAGGCAAAGTGAAGAGTCTAAGGTGGTTGGTGCCGTGGGAGATATACCTCTTCCCGTGAGGCCTCTTCTCCAGCAATAACGGTCTTATTGCCTTTCGGCGGGAGGAAACTCCTTTCCGCTCTTGGCAATGAAGCCTGTCGCTCAGCCTTTCCCTGACCTTCAGGCTTAAAGGAATAACTTTTTCCTGCCCGCTGGATCTATCCTCGCTCATGCGAAGCTACTATCGTCCCTGCCCTAGTCGGAGGAAGACCTCCAACTTGGAGCATGGCTCGGACTTTTAGTCCTTTAAGAGATCTTCTCAAGACCCTTTTACGACAGGCCTCGGATTGTATTCCGCCTTGGGTCTTCTGCTCACTCTGGCCACGGCCAGTGTGTAAGCAATCTTCTTGGTCTCTTACTACTCCCCCCCTTTCTAAGGAAGAGGGGAAGGCAACATTCAGGCTCGCTCCTGAGTTGTTGGCTAGACTCAGAATCTGAGGGTCCCGACCCTTCGGTCCGATTCATTCAAGATTTTGAGTCTCCATTCTGTGTCTGATGTCCCAAGACCTTCTCTTTCTTGCCAGTACAGGAATCGAGAGGTTAGCGCTGGGAACAGCTGCAGTTTGGCCTCAGTTGCAGCCGATTTGGGAACACAAGGAGGACATGGGGGGAGAGTCACCAGTATACCTCTTCAGCCCGGACTCAAGGACATTCATCTCGACCTGTCTTCAGACCCTCCCCCGTCACGTCGCCCTACAGCACGATGTTGGATACATCGCAACGTCCCTCGCCTTCGAGTAATACTACTCTGTGACGCAGGTGCTACAAGCTGGAGTCTGGAAGCGTCTGATGACCTTCGCAGCCCGCTTCCTGCAGGGCGTGACCCACAGGAGTCTCGATACGTTTTCTATCGCTCTGTGGTGGCTACACAACAGCTGGTCTAACCTCAGGCTCCTTTTTGGACAGGTAGCAGAAGGTTGAGGGCATTGTTATCAGGTTTTAGTCTGCATGAACGAAAGAAGTATGTCTGGCCCTTACTTCTTTCTTCATCATCCCCTCTACGGGGAAGCAGCATCCTGGTCTCTGCATAGCTGACCTCGAACCTCTGCAGGTAAACCATGCTTCCTTGTGTTCCGAGTATTGAGTCAATACTGTCGCGTCCCCCATACCCTGACGAGGTGGTATTGGGAACGTCCTAACCCAGAGTTCCTTCTGGAACTCCAGGTCAACTGCCTAAGACGGGTCACACTTCTTCCTTCACACACAAGCTTACGTAGGCCACATGGTTCCTTGCGGTGCAAGGAACTTGTGAGGTGCAGGGACTCCTTTTCTCGAGTGCGACTCACTCGGATTCTGAGTCCCCGGGTAAAGCCAAAGCCAGTATGGCTGGGGACTTTCCACCCTTCCTAAGGGATAAGTCACCCTTTGTAAATAGCGTGGTTTGTATTTCGGTTACGGAACAAATGACAAATTCGAAGATAATTTGTATTTTTCCTAACCATACAAACCTTAGCTATTTACACATATTTGCCCGCCAGCCCTGTCCCCCAAGACAAGTCCTACCTCTAAGTGAAAGTGAGTATTCACCTGTGTGTGAGGGGGAGGAGGGGTAGCTAGCTACCACTCCCCTACCCCCCCCGCTAACTAGCGCGGGGGTAATACACCCTCGTTAAATTCTAATGGCTCGCCATTTCAGCTACGCTAAAAGTAATAACCCTTTGTAAATAGCTAAGGTTTGTATGGTTAGGAAAAATACAAATTATCTTCGAATTTGTCATTTTACATACATTGCTCTGAGGGATACTGTATTTAATTGAATTATTTCTTAATTCGAAGGATCCTGCACAAGTAGTTGGCAGTAGCAACTGTATGACCCTTATGGAAGCTTGGGGTGATAACAAGGAAGATTTGCACATGACTGTTACTATGCCTTCCCTTGAGGTTGGTACAGTTGGGGGAGGAACAGGCTTGCATCCACAGTCAGCGTGTCTCAGTATGTTAGGTGTTAAAGGTATGTTAGTGATTATTTAGCATGATATTGCCTAAGTTAAGATTATGTATGTTCATAGTTTAAACATCTCTTAATATTTCAATGAGCTTCCCTTGATGTTCATATTATTTCTCCAAAAGATTTGTTTACTTATAAAATTTATTTAAAATTTTCCTATTTTCTATCCCTGCAAAAGATACATCCCTTACTAAAGTAATGAAATAATCTTGTGGTTAATGATAAGGAGCACCATCAGTTCTATGTTATTCAGTTTAATTCCATCACATCGGTGATATGAAGACTTAACCTTCTTCAAAATTGGGATAAGTATTTATAGAGCTTTAAGTTGTTTTCCTGCTGTATTTGTTAGCATTCCTGCACAGCAATAGTACTGTGTTTTGAATAACTGTTGTGAGGAGAACCATATTTCGCTTCTCCTCTCAGGGAAAGTGGTTTTCAAGTTTAAGTGCCTTTTGGACTGAAGTATCTAAAATCTTGTTGAAACCTTTAAGAATAAGGCTCTTGATATTAGGAGTAAACCTACATCTTCAATTTTTGCGTTAATGTTTCTTTGGAAAGAATTCTAGTGGCACTTCAATAAAGTATCAGTTTTGTGCTCAGTGGATATTATCTTTAAAAATCTTGATTTTCTTATCAAGATTATTAGGCTCTCATGCCCTATAGTGGCTGCTAGTTATGTGGACTTTTCAATTTTTTGCATTCAGTTAATTCATAGGCTTCTTTTTTTATATTTCACATATCGTTATACAAACAATTTGGAGTTCCAAATGTTAAACTGTATTTTGAGATGGTTTCCATTAAATCTAGACCGATTGAATATCTTGAAATTTTAATTATATTATAAATGTTAATTTTCTGTTTGACCTACCTCTTTCCTCCACTGGCATCCCACCTCCAACAGTATGGGAGTTACCAATATGAAGATCAAAGGAGGTTCATAGAAATATCAGAAATCTTAATGATAAAATTTGTAATTTCAGTACTCTTCTGATGTTTATATACATGGCCACTCTCCTCTCCACTGACTTGTGATTTCAAAGAATAGGGAATACTTTTAACTTCAATAACATGTAACTGTTAGTGTTATTTACCATTAATTGCTAGATTGTTTTATTACTAGGGGCATGTATCTTTTGGAAGGAAAGAAAATTGAATTTTTTTAAATAAATTTTGGGAGCCAATATTAATAAACTGAGCTTTTGAACAAGCAATATGAACATCAGGTGAGTATAGAAATAACAAATTTTATTATTAAAATTTTGTCTTTCTCACTTCATATTGTCCTGTATAGATTGGTGTTGACTAAGAATAGAAACTTTTTTGGGAAAGGCATTTACATTCTGCTCTCACTTGTGGCTCATAGCAGCCTGCTTTTCCAACTAGAGTTGTACCTTAGCTAGTAATAATAATAAAAATATTAATAATAATAATTAGGAGCCCCTCAGTATTTCAGACATATCATTACTTCATTGGCTACAGTAGGATGTGAACATTTTTGTGGCAGCTCCATTGTTTGGTACCTTTCATAGCGGTTTTACACCTTTTTTTATTAAAGTTAGCTTTAATAAAAGGCATTTACATTCTGCTCTCACTTGTGGCTTATAGCAGCCTGCTTTTCCAACTAGGGTTGTACCTTAGCTAGTAATAATAATAACAATATTAATAATAATGATTAGGAGCCCCTCAGTATTTCAGACATCATATTACTTCATTGGCTACAGTAGGATGTGAAAGTTTTTTGGCAGCTCCATTGTTTGGTACCTTTCATAGCAGTTTTACACCTTTTTTTTATTAAAGTTAGCTTTCTGGTTTAGCCCCTTTTGTAGTCATGATAGGCAGATAGCAGTGCATTTTGAAATAAAATGATAGACTTACGAGCGCTGTGGTATTTTAGTGTTAGTAGTCCATCATTTTAAAGTTTCTATCTTTCTGTCCTTATTTTATTTTATGCTAAGAATAGTTTTGATGTTTTATTTGGTATATGAAATATTTCCCCCCCACACATAGGTTTTGAGCAATTTGAGGCTCTGTGAGAGGATCTCGAATCTGGGATATGTTGTGTATCATCAGAACCCTTACTGAATGGTGTACCAGAACCACTAGCTACCATTTCAGAAGTTGGGCTAGAATTAGAAATAGCAGATTAAGCCGGAAAACATTATGGTCATCTGAGCTTCCACAAAAGAAGCTAATTATGTTGAATTCTTATTAATCTATGAAAAGTAAAGTCATTATGACTTCAGCAAAGTCAAAGGCTGGAGTCGCTTCATTTTCATTCCCTCTATAATGAACTAGATGTGAAAATAATGACAAATACACCAATCCTGCTTGGTAATGACAGATGTCTGTGAAATTTGGTGATGTGAACAATTTCACAAACAACATAAAACCCCCTAAGGTGGTAATGCCATCAGTGCACTGTAGGGATTACTTAAAGCTCTGCTACATCCTTTCAGCAACAAGCTGGGTTAACTTTTTAGTCTTACTATACTTCTCCTTTTGCATCTTGTCTTGCAGTGCAGCCTCTTAACTTTAATTTCATACTACAACTGTAGACTGTTCCCAGAGTTGCTCATGTGTGCTGAATGGCCTTCCAGGCCTTCTAGTCTAAATTCATAAATCCAATTCAAATGACATAAAAGTAATTCAGTTAGTCCCTCACACAGTGATAATATAATTCAAATTAATATGAAAGTTGTATTTGTAGGAAAATATTGATATAAAAATAATTCCTATCAGTAATATAGGGTTTTCATCATCTCCTACTTAGAGAAGTATTGATTTAAAAGCTCAAGATAGAGACGATTGGCAAAATCTAACCGCGGCCCTTTGCGTCGATAGGCATACGAGATGATGATGATGAGAGATGCAGACAAAGTGATTTTTAATTGCATAGCTGTTTTACGTATTACAAAGAAATTGTTTTTGTAAGAGTTGTGTATGAACACAAAATTATTTCATTTCTTGTTAGCACTCTTAGTCCTGTTATGAATTGGTCATTGACATTCTGAGTTTGTTTGTTCTATGAAATTAGGACTTTTCGCAATTTTGTGTACATTTTGAAGGACAATTTTTTTGTAATTATCACAAATTTTAAGTAATTTGTATTTTTCCTAACAGTACTTACCTCGAACTACTTTCTTAGGAGTATCTGGGATCTCCTCCCATCCGACCAGAATTTTGTGTAGTTTACCCTACTCCCGTTTTCTATGCGGGGCATCTCTGGCGGAGTAATACGCGGCCAGAGACGACCTGGGGTCAGAGAGCATGCTTGCTCAGGTTTCGCTCTCCAGTAAGTTTTGTTAGATAGGTTTCTATTAAGTCCTGTAAGGCATTCGGGGGTAGGATGGGCGGGCCATAACCCGAATATAATTCGAGGTAAGTACTGTTAGGAAAAATACAAATTACTTAAAATTTGTGATTTGTTCCAACACGAAGTACTTACCTCGAACTACTTTCTTGGGAGACTTATACCTTAGGAGGTGGGAGTGTACAATAGGACCCAGAGACCATGATGAGGAGAGAAAGGGGAGGGAACCTAGATAGGAGGCTAGGTTCTGGTGACCCTTCAAGAGAAAACAGGGAAAACTACCCCAAAAACTATCTTAGTGTCTAAGTAACTCACCTCTGTAAAATTCTTCGGAGACGTATCCATTCACTGACGATGTATGTCCTCGCAGTCAAAGGGTATTAGTGTCATTTCAGGGAGGGTAATAAGGGAACAGGGGGGTAAGGAAGGAACCTGTGTCTCTTGGACTTACTTGCCCATAGTTTCCCTGGGGCTACACCTTTAAATCTTTTGAAGCGCTGAAATGATGGGACCCAGAGAGAATCCGTCCAAGGACCTCCTCGAACATTCCTTCAAGTAGTGAGCTGTGAAAGTTGACTGATTGGTCCAAGTACCCGCCCGTAGGATTTAGCCGACTGCCATGTTCTTTTCAAAGGCCAACGAAGTACTCAGCCCTCTGATGTTGTGGGGCCTAGGCTTACCCGGAATAGGCATCCCTGCACTACTGTAGGCCCTCATGATCACTTGCCGTAGCCAGAAGGAGATCGTGTTCTTGGAGACTGGTTTCTTCACTAATCCTGAAGAAACGAACAGATTCTTGATTTCGGGTCTAAGCCTGACTGTTCTCTCCAAGTACTTCCGTACTGCTCTGACAGGGCACAGCCGCAAGTCCTTCGGGTTGTCTTTATGTGGAATTGCCGGCACCGAGAAGCCTTCGAACTTGGGGTCCCAGACTGCGGGGTTCTGGGTCTTGGCCACGAAGGACGGTGCGAACTTGAAGGTAGCTTCACGCCAACCCTTCGAGTGTGACACTTCGTATGAGAGTCCATGTGGCTCTCCTACCCGTTTCACCGATGCCAGTGCTAACAGTAAAACTGTCTTGAGGGTGAGCTCCTTGTCTAAGGTTCCGTCAACATCTTCAGGACCCTAGCTACGTCCCATTGGGGCACTCTAACCGCTTGAGGATGGCATGATTGCTCGAAGCTCTTGATGAGCATCGAGATGTGCCTGGAGGAACCTAGGTCGATGCCCTTCAGGAGGAAGACCTGTCCTAGGACGGCTCGGACTCCTTTAATGGCGGGAATAGACATCTTTACCTCGTCCCTGAGGTAGACTAAGAAGTCAGCTATCTCCGGGATGGAGGCTTTCAACGGCTTGATGTTCTTTGCGACGCATCACTTCGTGAAGGTCGCCCATTTAGCCTGGTACAACGCGGCTGACAACCGTCTCAGGTAACCCGATATCCTCGTTGCGGTCTTCGCCGAATACCCTTCCTTCCTCAGAAGACGCTCGATAACCTCCACGCGTGAAGGCAGAGGGACCGAGGGTTTTCGTGGAACCTTTGAAAGTGTGGTTGCCGGAGGAGGTCTGACCTGTCCGGAAGGGGCCAAGGTGGAAGGCGCGCCAGTTCCTTTAGACCCGCGAACCACTCTCTCTCCGGCCACCAGGGCGCTACCAAAGTCATCCACATGTCCGCTCTCCTCACCCAGTTGAGGACTTGTCCGAGCATTCCGAAGGGAGGGAAGGCGTACTCGTCGAGGTTGTCCCAAGGATGCTGGAAGGCGTCCTCGAACGCCGCTCCTGGGTCTGGCACAGGAGAACAAAACATGGGGAGCTGTGCATTCAGTCTGGTGGTGAAGAGGTCTATTACTGGCGAGCCCCATTTCCGAATCAGAGTCTTGGCCACTTCTGGGTGCAGGGACCACTCGGACCCCACCACTTGACCCATTCTGCTGAGGCCGTCGGCCAGGACGTTCCTCTTCCCTGGAATGAACCTGGCCGAGATCTTGATCTGCTCCCTTTCGGCCCATTCCAGTAACTCCAACGTGAGGCCGCACAACTCCCTTGATTTTAGTCCTCCCTGCTTCTTTATGTAGGCCACCACCGTGGCATTGTCGCACATCAGTGCCACGGTGTTTCCCCCGAGCTTCTGAACGAACTCTAGGCATGCCCTTTGTACTGCCATCATCTCCAGCACATTGATGTGCAGGTTCTTCTCCTCGGTTCCCCATCTTCCTCTCGCTGTACTGTTTAGGAGATGAGCACCCCAACCCTCCTTTGATGCGTCCGTGAACAGGAGCATCTCCGGAGGATCGGCCTTGAGGGTGTTCGAAGTGTCCTGCCACCACTCGAGGACCTCCTTCGTTTCCGGGGACATCGGGACCACCTTGTGTGGGGAGTCTCTCTGGTTCCAGCCCTCCTTCAGATTCCACTGTACTCCCCTGAGTTTGAGTCTCCCCTGTGGGACTAGCTTCTCCAATGACACGAGGTGACCTTTTAGTCTCTGCCAGTCCTTGGCTGACTCGACAGGAAGGGCCGTAGGATCTGACTCAGGTTGTCCAATCTTTCCGCGGAAGGGAATGCTCTCGCCAACCGGGAGTCCAGGACCATCCTGAGGTAGGTCATCCTGGTGGAGGGTATCAATTGGGACTTCTTCAGGTTGATGGTGATACCCAGGACGTTGCAGAACTGTAGGAGCTTCGCACCTTGCCCCCCCAGTGTTTCCTCTGAGGCTGAAAGCAACAACCAGTTGTCCAGGTACCGAATCAGGCGGATGCCCTGTTTGTGAGCCCAGGCTGAGACTGTCATGAAGATCCTCGTGAAGACCTGAGGGGCTGTGGACAGACTGAAGCAGAGGGTCTTGAACTGTAACGTTTGGGTACCCCATTTCACCCTTAGGTACTTCCTGCTGGAGGGGTGCACAGGGACCTGGAAGTATGTGTCTTTGAGGTCTATGGACATCATGAAGTCTCCTTCCCTCAAGGCCGCTAGGACCGACTTCGGAGTGTCCATCTTGAAGTCGGTCTTGCGCACGAACCTGTTGAGGGCCGAGAGGTCTATGACCGGTCTCCAGCCCCCTGTCGCTTTCTCCGCCAGGAAGAGTCTGCTGTAGAACCCTGGACCTGGGTCCTTGATTGGTTCCATTGCCCCTTTCGCCAGCATAGCAGAGACCTCTTCTTGCAGGGCCGTCCTTCTCAAGGGGTCCTTTGGTGCCAACCATTCCGCCTGTTGATCTGGCATCAGAGGTGGGGGGTCCATCAGGAAGGGCAACCTGTATCCTTCTTTCAGGACTGTCACGGTCCACGGGTCTGATCCGTGGTCCCGCCATACTTGCCAAGAATGTTTGAGGCATCCCCCCACCTGAGGCTTCGGCAGGAGTAGGGGGCCTCTCTCCCTATCTCCTTCAAGAGGCGCGGCCCGATCGACCTCTTCTGGCGGCTGAATAGGAGGGCTTGAATGCTGATTGCGCAGCCGACGTTCCCCTACGGGATGGCTGCCAGGATGCAGAAGGGGCGTCTCTCCTGTGCTGGTTAGGTGAGGCGCGAGGAGGGAGAGGGACGTCAGATGGAGCTCTTCTATGGGTAGGTCTTCTTGCTGGCGGGGGCCTTGTTTCCGCCAGACCCTTTAGTTTCCTCACCCTCTCCACCATCTCTTCCACTTCCTTGAGGGGGAAAACCGACTCGTCCCACAGTGGAAGGCTCCTCAGGGACCTCGCTCTCCTGTCGGGGAGCCTCCTTACAAACTTGCTGAGCACTGTATATCTCTTCCTCAGAATCCAGTTGGCGGTTTGCGTTATCAACTGATGGGAAAGGAACTTCAGGGCCTTACCTCCCGAGCTAATCAGCTCCTTCAGCAAGGCCTGATTTTCCGGAATTGCGAGGTCATGCGCGGACTGGAATCCTACCAGCGTGGAGGCCCACCAATCCAGCCGCGATGATACGTGGATCAAGTCCCTAGACAGCTCCTCCATTATGGCAGTCTCCGCGAGGGAGAAACAAACCGGTGCCGTAATAGCCCTCTCCTCCACTGCACCCTGTCCCAAGATGGAGACTGCTGGTTCTACTGCGCAGGCCCCCGCGCGGTGTCCTTCAGGGAGGTAGAACCGGGACTGTGTCTTCAGGGTCTGAAGAAGTCTAGACGCGCTCTGGTTCTTTGGGGCTACAGCATGGTTGGCCACGACCTTGCTAACGTGCGCCAATCCCAGCTGCACATCCCTTGCCAAAGGGAGGGATAGCGAGGCCCTCTGCTGCACAGGCGCATCCACTAATCTGCTGAGGCTCGAGAGCCAGACCTTGTCAGTATAGGGCTCAGGTTCGTCCAGCCTATGGTGCCGCCGGATGAGGCCTATTACCCTCCTGTATGCGGAGACCTCCGCTGGTGAACCTTTTCTCCCTCTTCTACCTTCTCCGATGGGGGCCTCAGTTCTCGTGACGAAGGACCTCCGACAGGGGGAGCCACACGGGGAGGAGGCATCCTCCTAGAGTGGTCCAGTTCCTTCGCTTCAGGTAGTAGGACGGGCACCGCCGCTGGAATGGAGGACTCCGTCCTGGTCCTATCTCTTCTTCCGACGGACCATGGGTCTACGGGCTTGCCCGTCGAGGAAAGGTGTTTTTCCCGTTCTGGACGACTCATCGAAGATCTTGAGGCCGGGACGCGGCTGCCAGACCGAAGGGGCGACTCTCCCCGCTGGGCAGGTGGAGTCGGAACCTTCGCGGACTTATGCCTGTCCCTTGGTGCCTGATGAGACGAGTCCCTCCATCGGTCATACCTCCTTTCGTCGACAAAGCCTACCGGTGAGCAGGGCCTGGGACGCCATCCCGAGGTGCCCGCGACTGCTGCAACCCCCCGAAGTTGGCTATGGGTAATCTACGGGTAATGGAGACTCGTACCCATTCCTCTTCTGGCGAAAGACTTCTCCTGAAATTCTCCCTGGGGGACCTGGAATGTCTCCTCCCGTGGCGAGAGCGTGAATGGGAGCGCGATCGAGATCTTCTCCTGCGGGACCTATCTCGTCGTCTCCTATGGTCCCTCGGGGCTCCGTCTTCCGACGAGTAAGAGTAGGCCTTGACCAAGGAGCCCGAAGACCTGTAGGATCTCGTTGGAGGGGCTGAGTCTTGCCGCGTTGCTGGTGGTTCTGCATAGGGTTCGGCCGGCGAAGAAGGCTCCGTGAAGTCTGCCGGGAACGTAGCTGAAGGTGTTGGAGAGGAGCGGGGGAGCTCCTCGCTGGGGAACCAGGTCTCAAAGTCCTCTTCTGTCCTCAGGGGCGATCTGAAGGGCGTCTTCGGAGGCGCCCACCCGAGGGTGTCTGATGGCGGTGAGTCGTCCTTCTCGGCGGCACCCTCGGCTGCTGACGCACCTGAAAAACCTGCCCACGAGACGAGAGAAGAGACTGTTACCGTTTTTCCCCACCTCGGATCGTCCGAAGAGACGGGACCTGCTTTCACCAGGGCTCCGTCCTCCGGATACACACCTGCCCCCCCCCCCCCTCAGGCCCCCCCACTCCCCTGGACCGAAGACATAATCCCACTGTCCGGTAATTCAGACTCCTGGGGAAGGGCCACAGGCCGCTTCCCCGCAACAGGCTTACTTCGACCCCTACTCTGGGTAGGGGAAGACGGCAGAGAGAGACTGTCTGACGGGACGCCGGGCGAAGAGATGCTGGACTTCCTAGGGGACCGTCGGGAGGCCTTCTTCTTCTTAGTGCCGTACTGCACCCACTGCACTTCATTCCAGGACTCGCACTCCGGACACGTGGCTGTAGGGGAACACACACTGCCCCTACACGACGAACACAAGGAGTGCGGGTCAACTTTGGGCTTAGAGAGCAAAGCCCCACACGATTTTCCGGCTACAGTCCCAGGGCAACGACGGGGATGCTCCATAACGCACTAGTAATACACCACGAGACACAGGAACACAGAGGGAAAGGATAGGGTACCACGTGGGGACCGCGTGAGACACAAAGAGATCGGGGACACAAAGGGTCGCACTGGGTTAAGAGAGAGCGTTGGGGTGTTAACGCCGACGCGACCAGAAACTTACTGGAGAGCGAGACCTGAGCAAGCATGCTCTCTGACCCCGGGTCATCTCTGGGCGCGTATCACTCCGCCACAGATGCCCCGCATTGAAAACGGGAGCAGGGTAAACTACACGAAATTCTGGTCTGATGGGAGGAGATCCCAGATACTCCTAAGAAAGTAGTTCGAGGTAAGTACTTCATGTTGGACCAAACAGTAATTAAATTTGTCATGCAATAATGGGACAAGAACACTTTATAATCATTTCCTATTTGTGATTGCTCACTAATTTATGATTAATATCATGTAACTGATTCTTTAAAGTTGAATGCTATGTAAAGCCAATATTTATTATTCAAAACAGTAGGCAAGAAATAGATTGCTGATGGTATAAATTGTTTAGACTAGGCAACTTCTGGGTGAGCATTGACCTAATTGAAAATTTTACCCCACAGTTTTTGAAACCCAGGTTTTTTCATTTACAGTGATGTTACTCATAAATATATAAAAATTATTGCTTTCATCAGGTGCACATAGAGAAACTCCTGGAGAAAATGCACGTCAATTTGCAAAGATTGTGGCAGGAACTGTTTTGGCTGGTGAACTTTCTCTTATGTCAGCTTTGGCTGCTGGACATCTTGTGAAAAGCCACATGACACACAATAGAGCCAAGGCCCCAACTACTGAAGCAACTGCCACTGCTCCCGTTACATCTTCCGCTACTACTGTATCTCCTTCCAACTCTGCTCCAGCTCTTTTAGCCACGGCATCATCTCCTGCATCTCCATTACCTTCTGAAACACTTCCACAGACTTGTAGTGTTTCTGCTTCTTTAGAAAACATAGCAAGTGGTGGTTCGTCACCTTCTTCAGTTTCTGATATAAAAACAGGTAGTGAAGCCAATAAGAATGAATGTAACCCAATAATTAACCTACCAGCGTGTAAAGACCCAGGAAATTTAAATGTCCCTCATACAAGAGATAGGTAAACATCATGACTGACATTTTACTGCTATGTTAATAGTTTTCATAAGGGCTTCCATGTCTTAGCATTGCCATACTAGCAGGTATTGGTGTGTTACATACTGTACCATGTACAGCTGTCATATCACAAAATGGTGTAGGCTCTCTGAAAGGAATGAGAAGGCTCTCGAGGTAATGGATATACATTCATTGAGATTAAGAAATTTTTTTTGTATCATAGGTTCGTAAACATCACTATATTTATTGGTATTTTTTTAATCTTATTTATGTTTAAAATATAAGGAAAATTTTATGGTATTTTATAATAAAGTTATTTTATATTTTTACATTTTATTTAGTTCCTTTATTGTTTATTTTCTAAACCCTTTTGTGTTTATATTCAAAGCCATTTGTTTTATTCTTCAGTATTTTCTGTTTTCACATTACAGAATTTTATGAAAATTATTCATATTGTAAATGACTAAATCATGATATAGTAGAACCTTGTGATTACAAATCTTTTTTAAGATGAGCATACAAATTGGAATTGGTTTACGAGCATCTCATTGGTCAGCAATAAAAAAATTGCATAGTTTGGGCATTTTTAGGGGACAAGTAGTAACTAACAAGACCTGCACACAATGGGCAGAAGGTGTACCATCGAGAGAATGTGTAGATTTCAACTCAGAAAGAGAAAGGACCAAGTGTCAAATTTCTCGCGTGAAGTGAAATTAGAGAGACGTTAATGTGGGAAACCCTGCTAAATGTTGTAGAAACACATTATCCAGATTAGGCTTCAGACTAGAAAACAGTGAAATTATTTACCAACAATGCAATGTCTCATTTTGATGGCATTTCAAAGAAATAGGAAAATCAGTCATCTCTAGATAGGCTCCTTGTCAAATTTGGAAATGTAAAAAAAGCCAACAAAGTGTCCAGAATGCATATATTAATTGATGCGGTTAGTGATAATGAATGTTGTTCAAGAGAGAGAATTCATGATAACATTCTCATCAAGACATATTCTCCCTCAAAGTATTAACACAGTAACCTCCTCCTACTCCTCAAAGGTAAAGTGCGAGTTAATTTGTCAATATTTTTTTTGGTAATTATTTATTTGGAATAATTTCTAATTTGTTCCGTAACTGGAATACATACCACGCTATTTTAATAGGGGTATTACTTTCAGCGTAGCTGAAATGACGAGCCATTAATTTTTAACGGGTTTACTACCCACACCGCTAGTTAGCGGGGGGTAGGGAGGGTAGCTTGCTACCGCTCCCCCTCACACACCTGTGATTGAGCTCACTTTGCTCTCGGCTCGGATGGTGAACGGACGTTGCCGCTGTTCATCCTCGCCAAATATTGGCAGCCATTAACGCCATTTTGTTTTCTCTTTTTCTCTTAGTAATGCGTGTGTGAAGTTGACTTCTGCGACCATGCGCTCATGCCCTGGACTCCCCGGCCGCCCTTGTGGAACACATATGTCGGCAGTCGAGACTGATCCTCAAGCCCTTTGTCCTTCCTGTAGAGGTCAACGGTGTGATAGTGTTAACAAGTGTAGTGAGTGAAGGGAGTGGTCTTCCTCCCCGTGGGAGAGGTTTGCTTTGAAGGAAGAAAAACCCAAGGCTTCTTCCGTCGCCCAACCCTCCTCCGAAGCTCCTACTCGTTCGATCTCTTACGAGAGACCGTCGAGTAGTAGCGTAGACCAAGTTACTATGTTGCTTCCCCTAGCGAAGCAGCCCCACCTCTCCCCCCGGGTGAGGCCTTGTCACTATCTTCCCTTTTTCAGATATGGTCTTCCTTGTGGCTCACGGGTCCGCCCTCCAAGGAAGCCCTGCTGCAGTTCATCCGCATGGGTGCTCCTGTTAAGCAATCATCGTTGCCGTCAGAGGTAGATCCCCTGACTCTTGTCGACGTTGTTGTGTCAGAGGTGTCTCATGCAGCGTCATCCATCTCCTCTGCCACTCCAGACTCTACAGCTGTAGCTGCCGACTTAGTTTCCCCCATTCCTGACCATCCTCCAAGGGGGAAACTAAGTTCACCGTCGGTCTCTCCTGCAAGTGTTTCTCCCCCTCGGGGATGTTCACTTTTAGACTCCTCTTCAGAGGACTGCTGATGGTCGGCTTGCTGATCCAACAGCCCCCAGAGGGCACATCCGTCGGAAGGCTCGCCTTCCTCTTCGCCTTAGAGGTCTCCCTTCACCAGCGGTGAAGAGGCGCCTCTTTGGTTCAACGTCATCACTGCAGTCCCCCGCACAGGGGCCTCCTCTGTCAAACTTTCAGACATCAACCATCACTGCACCTGCAACCAGTCCTGTGACTTCGGTCCTGGACCTCTCTGCAGATCGTTCGCAATCTCCTTCGGTGGATGGTCGTCCTTACCAAGGACACACCAACCCTCCATCTTCCAGACCTGCCGACCTTCCATCACCATTCCTGTCGCCGGTAGAGCCCACTGTAGCTCCACCAACGTGAGCAGCTGCGCGCCATCACACTCGCCCTGCGCGCCACGCGCCTAGACCTTCAGCGCTCACCAGCAGCTCATCACTCTACAGCGCTTCGGCGCGCCCCTCAACCTGCTCGCCCTCACAGACGGTAGCAGCCTCACGCGCCAACGTTCGCCTACATGTCAGCGCTCTCCTGCGCGTCATGCACCCAAGATCACCTGCGCGCTTGCGCTCTCCTGCGCGGCCAGGATCTCCTGCTCTCCTGCGCGGCCAGGATCTCCTGCTCTCCTGCGCCCACGTGCCCTACGCCCATGATCTCATACACGCCAGCACTAATGCTCGCCTACGTGCCAGTACTCTCCTACGCGCCAACGCTCACCTGCGCGCCAATACTCTCCTACGCTAGCGCCCTCCTGCGTGCCAGCGCTCTCCTGCGTGGCAACATGTGCGCCCTTCATCCCCCGCGTGCCAACAAATACCTGCGCTCCATCATTCTCCAGCGCACAAGTCTGTAGGTGAGATGGAAACCATGTTGCCGACCTCACCTACGCGCCAACTTTCACCAGCGCTCACCTGAACACTCGCGCTCACCTGCACGCCAATTATCTCCCGCGCGCACACAGAGATGCGCGAGCCAACTCTCTCCTACGGACGCGCGCCAACAATCTCCCACATGTGCGCCAAGATTCTCCTGCGCGCCCGCGCCAAGAATCTCCTGCGCGCCCACACCATGATTCTCCTGCGCGCTTGCTCACCAGCATTCTCCCGCGCGCGCTCGCCAGCATTCTCCCGGGCGTGGGAGCCAATATTCTCCCACGTGTGAGCACCAATATTCTCCCATGCGCGAGCACGAATATTCTCCCTCGCGGGAGCACCAACAGGCACGAGCACCAACAGGCACGAGCACAGATGTGTTATCCGGCAAGGTCGCCATCGCCTCATTCCCCTCCCCGCAAACGCAAACCAGCATCCACAGCGGGAGAAGGGAAACACAATCAAGCAGAGGGGTTCAGGATTCCTAAACTGCCTTCTAAGGCAGACCCACCTACTACAGTGACTCCTCGTAGGGAACCTTCGGTTCCTTTCCCTTCAGGGGATCTGTCTGACAGTGCATCCGTCAGCCAGCAGCCCTGGTTCAGTGCCTTATTCAGAGCCGTAACACAGGCTTTCAAGCCTGTCCTGTCTGATCGCTTATCAGAGCGACCTATAGCTCTAGACCTAAGGCACAGGACCATGACTTCCTCTACCCCTTTGAAGAGGAAAAGAGGAGTTTCTGATGCGTTCACTTCCCCGAGGGCGAAGCTGACTCCATGTAGACCGAGACAAGTTCCTCCTGTTTCTCAGAGAGACTCTCCATCCCTGTCGGATGAAGACCTCCCATCACCAAGGGAACCGCGCGAGGAGAGAGACTCTTCCATCGCACCAATGGAGGAAACCTCTCTTCATGCGGAGAGTTCCCCACAATCTGAGACCAAGAGGGACATGCCACACAGGTCATCGATGTTGGAGTCTTACCTCCTTCCTCGGAACAAAGACTCCAAAACACTGCCAAAGTCCTCCACTAGGGCTACAATGGAGACAGCCTGCCACTCGGGGAATGTTCGCGACTCACCCCAAAAAGAGCCTTAGGGGATAGAAGGAGACTTCGCTGCAAGTCCTACAGCGGGAGGAGACCAACGAGTCAGAGCATGCATTCTGGCAGGTTCTGACTCTAATGAGGGTTCTCAATGGGTTTTCCAACCCAGAGATCCCTCCTCAAGAGGGCAAAGACACGGTCTTAGACCGCGTCTTTGGTACTCAGAAACCCTCAAAGACCAGTGCAGCCCTGCCCTGATCTCAAGGGGTGAAGAGTACCAGGGACAAGATCTCCCAACAGCTCTCTGAGTTTGCCTCCTTCAACCGTGCCGGTGCCAAGAACAAGCTTAGAGGTACTTTGAGATAATGGAGGAACCCAGTTCAGCTCTTCCTCTTCACCACACTCTGGAAGAGCTAACCAGAGGAGTCCCTCTTGAGAGACTCTCCAACCGGCAGATCTCGTTCTCGGCAACCGAGATCCTTAATCAGGAAAAGGTCACCAAGTATGCTATGCAAGCTACTTCGTGGCTAGACATCTGGTTAGGGACCTTAGGTATCCTGATACGATCCGAGGATTTTTCCAAGGAACGTACCAGGAAAGGTATGGAAACCTTCCTACTCTCAGGCACTCGCACGATCGAGTTTCTTGCCCACCAAGTCTCAAACTTGTGGACAAACACCATCTTGAAACGTCGAGATGCACTGTCTGAGAGGTTCCACCAGAAGGTCCCTAGCGTTAAGATAAACAGGCTCAGACATTCCTCCCTAAAGGGGTCCAATCTGTTTGAGCCTAAGGATGTGGAACTTGCTGCTGAGAGGTGGAGGAAGTCTCATCAAGACTCCCTCCTCCATAGGGCTTTAACATCTAAGCCCTATAAAACTCCAGCACTCCAGCAGTCCCGTCCAACCAAGACTGCAACAACGACGAAAACAGCAGCTAAGACAGTGGTGTCTAAGCCCTTTCTTGTCAAGGACAGGAAAGACAAAAAGTTCTCCAGGGGAGGAAAGAATCCTAGAGGAAGCAGCCGAGGCCGCAAACGCTAGGATAGGCATTCCCCCTGCGTTTCCACCAGTGGGGGGATGCCTACAAAGTTGCTCAGACAGGTGGAAGCGACTCGGGGCCGATTCCTGGACAATCTCCGTGATCAGTCTAGGATATCGCGTCCCGTTCATAACATCTCTACCTCCCTTGACCAGGAATCCAGTGTTATTAGATTCCCTTGCCATGGGATCGGCAAGGGGACAAGCCCTTCGGGCAGAAGTCCAGACCCTGTTGAAGAAGGGCGCTCTCCAAGAGGTCCTCGATGGATCCCCAGGCTTCTTCAGTCGACTCTTTCTTGTAAGAAAGGCATCTGGAGGCTTGAGACCAGTCATCGACCTCTCAGCCCTGAACAAGTTTGTCAAACAAACTCCGTTCAGCATGTAGACGGCAGACACGGTCAGACTAGCAGTAAGACCACAAGACTTCATGTGTACACTGGACCTAAAGGACACGTACTTCCAGATCGCAGTCCATCCGTCTTCAAGGAAGCACTTAAGATTCAGCCTACACAATAAAGAGTACCAGTTCAAGGTGCTGTGCTTCAGTCTTTCCACAACACCACAAGTTTTCACCAGAGTGTTTACCCTAGTGTCATCTTGGGCACACAGGATTGACATCCGTCTCCTCTGTTATCTGGACGACTCGCTAATCCTAGCAGACTCGGTGTCAACCCTTCTTCAACACCAAGACAAACTTCTGAGACTTTGCTAGGATCTGGGGATCATGGTAAATCTCAAGAAGTCTTCTCTGCTTCCTACTCAGAGACTGGTATACTTAGGCATGATCATAGACACCAATCTCCACAAAGCCTTCCCATCAGACGATAGGATAACAAGGCTGAGAAAGGTCGCAAGACCTTTTCTCGGACGAGAAGAACTTCCAGCCAATCGTGGTTACGTCTCCTCGGTCACCTTTCATCGCTGGCCCGTCTAGTTCCCAATGGTCACCTCAGGATGAGATCCCTCCAGTGGCGACTCAAGTCCCAGTGGAATCAAGCTCACGACTCCTCGGACATCCAGTTCCCCATGGGACCTGCGGAACTGGCAGACCTCCAGTGGTGGGTGACAGACGAGAATCTACGAAAGGGAGTGGACCTTCTCGTCCTCCCCCCAGATTTGATGCTGTTCTCAGGCACTTCAAACAAAGGGTGGGGGGGGCCACATGTGCAGCACCACATGACCTGAGGCCTCTGGTCAGAGTCAGAAAGTACCTCCACATAAATCTCCTAGAGATGAAAGCCGTCTTTCTGGGTCTCCAACAGTTCCTGGCAGGCCACTCAGTGGTGGTGATGAGCGACAACACCACAGTAGTGGCCTACATCAACAAGCAAGGAGGTACTTTTTTGCAGCAACTATCTCATCTAGCAGTAG
The DNA here is from genome assembly GCF_036898095.1 of Palaemon carinicauda. Classification (NCBI taxonomy): domain Eukaryota; kingdom Metazoa; phylum Arthropoda; class Malacostraca; order Decapoda; family Palaemonidae; genus Palaemon; species Palaemon carinicauda. Next base: position 15,804,874 of record NC_090740.1, on the reverse strand, counting down.
AGATACTGAGATGGGCCGAAATCCACTCGATAACACTATCGGCACGCTTCATTCCAGGCAAAAGGAATGTGCTCGCTGACATCCTGAGCAGAACATCTCAGATAGTGAGTACCGAGTGGTCTTTGGATCATCTAGTAGCCAACAAAGTCCTGACTTTGTGGGGTTATCTGACAGTGGACCTCTTCGCAACGGCCCTGAACTTCAGGCTCCTGCTGTATTGTTCCCCAGTCCCAAACCCCTAGGCTCTCTGGTAAGATGCTTTCCAACAACGGTGGGACAACATCAACGTTTACGCCTTTCCCCCGTTCTGTCTGATGAGGAGGGTACTCAACAAGACCAGAACATCGGTCAATCTTTCAATGACCCTCATAGCTTCGCTATGGCATCACGCAGAATGGTTTCCGGACCTTCTGCAACTCCTAATGTAGCCTCCAAGAGAACTCCCTCCACGACACAATCTACTCAAACAACCACATGCCAACATATTCCACAAAGCCATAGCTTCGCTACGACTTCACGCCTGAAGACTATCCAGCATCTCCTCACTCAGAGAGGATTTTTGCTACAAGTTGCGATCAGGATGTCTGGATACCTGCATAAGTCATCAGCAGCAGTCTACCAGGCAAAGTGGAAAGTCTTCTGTGGTTGGTGTCGTGGAAGGGGTATCTCTCCACTCGATGCCACTATTCCAGCAATAGCAGATTTCCTCATATATTTGCATGAAGAAATGCGCCTATCCCTCTCTGCAGTGAAAGGCTATCGCTCAGCCTTAAGCCTCGCCTTCAGACTGAAAGGAATGGACATTCCTTCATCGCTAGAACTTTCTTTACTCATATGGAGTTATGAACTTACCTGGCCTCAGTGAGAAGTGAGACCTCCCCCATGGAACGTGATTCGAGTTCTCAGGTCTCTTAGAGACCTCCCTATGAACCATTACGCCAGGCAACCGATCGCCACCTGACTTGGAAGATGGTGTTCCTGCTAGCTTTGGCTTCGGCCAAACAAGTCAGTGAACTTCATGGTCTCTCATACGACATCGTCCATTTAAGGGGATGGGGAAAGGTAACGTTCAGCTTCGTCCCTGAGTTTATTGCTAAGACTCAGAACCTGAGAGGGGAAGATCCTCAATTCGACTCCTTACGGATTTCTAGTCTCCGTACTGTAACAGATGACCCAGACCATCTCTTACTATGCCCAGTGAGGAGTTTGAGACTGTATCTTAAGAGAACAGCCGCAGCCCATCCTCATATGCCTGCACTATTCGTCAGCAGAGGAAGGACCAAGAGGAGGGTCACCGAGAACACCATCTCAGCATGGATTCGCAGGGTCATTGACCATGCACTGAATCCAGACCCTCCTTCATCATGTCGCCCCAAAAGTTCATGATGTCAGGGGAATAGCTATGTCCCTGGCATTCAAGAGAAACTATTCAGTGACACAGGTTCTTCAAGCTGGGGTGTAGAAGCATCAGACCACGTTCACATCCCACTACCTGCAAGACGTGACCCACAGGAGATTCGGTCCTGTGGTGGCTGCACAACGGCTGGTTTAAAACCTCGAGCTCCTTATTGGACAAGTAGCTGAAGGTTGAGGGCATTGTTATCCGGTTTTAGTCTGCATGAATGAAAAGGTTTGACTGGCCCTTATTCTTTTCTAAATTCTCCCTTCTCTTGGGGAAAGCAGCATCCTGGGTTCTCTGCATAGCTGACCTCAAACCACTGCAGGTAAACCATGCTCCCTTGTGTACCTAGTTTTAAGATTGATACTGTTGTGTCCCCATACCCTGACGAGGTTGTATTGGGAAAGTCCTGGTGTACAGTTTTTTCATCTAAAGAACTCAGAATAACTTTACCAGGATAGTCACACTTCTACATACCTTCACACACAGCTTGCATAGACCCCGAACCTTGCGTAGCAAGGTTTTAGTGAGGTGCAGGGACTCCTTATTCCTTGAGTGCTGACACACTCAGACAAGGAGCCCCCGGGCAAAGCCAAAACCCAGATTGGCTGGGACGTCCAGCCTTCCTGATGGGTGAGTCGCCCCTATTAAATAGCGTGGTTTGTATTCCAGTTATGGAACAAATGACAAATTTGTAGATAATTTGTATTTTTCCTAACTATAAAAACCTTAGCTATTTAAGCAAACTTAACCGCCAGCCCTATCCCCCTTGAAGTCCTACCTCCAAGCAAAGTGAGCTCAATCACAGGTGTGTGATGGGGAGTGGTAGCAAGTTACCCTCCCTACCCCCTGCTAACTAGCGGTGTGGGTAGTTAACCCTTGCTAAAAATTAATGGCTCGTCATTTCAGCTACGCCAAAAGTAATACCCCTATTAAATAGCTGAGGTTTGTATAGTTAGGTAAAATACAAATTATCTACGAATTTGTCATATAGAGTATTGTCAAAATTATATTTAATAATACTCTATAGTAATTATCATTAGAAAACCTTTAAAAATTAATGTAGTATGTGTATTTTGGGACTTGTGTTCCACATGAATTTAAACTTTTAACCAAAGCAGCCTACAGTATTTGATCATAAAAATAGGAATTTTAATAAAATAAAACTTCCCATTTCTATACTCACTCGATGTTCATATCGTTTTTTCTCCATAAACTTGGTTTGATCGACACTTACCTGTAAAGTTTTCCTATTATCTTTTGCTTCAACCAATACTTGCCCTTAAAAGAATAGAGCTCTCAAGCGGTAAGTGGTAGGATGTCAAGGTTCTTGCATTAGGAAATATAGTTTTCAGTGTTGAAGTCAACATTATCCCTCCTCTTGATACTATGAGTTAGTGGGGAGGAAAGTGGGCATGTATATGAACATCAGGTGAGTATAGAAATAAAATTTTTTATTTATATTACATTTTTAATCATTTCTGTGAATCTCCCATGATGTTCATATTGCCGACCCCTACGCACTGTTGGAGATGAGGCGCAGTTGAAAGAAAGAGAAGTTTTAAGTTTTAGTACAAGCAATACAACGAGGTAAATCGTTTCAAATACAGTAATACCTTGAGATACGAATTTAATTCGTTCCATGACTGCATACGTAGCTAAAAAAAAATCGTATCTCAAAATAATTATTCCCATTTGAATTAAAAGAAACAGATTTAATCCGTTCCAAGGGTAAGAAATTTACCCAAAACAAGCTCAAATTATGCTCAAATTACACTCGATAATCACTAAAGAAAGATAAATACAACAGTGATGACACGGAAATTGATATATAATAATGAATGTTAATAAAAACAATAAAAAAATAGAGTTGTACTCACTGCCTAGACGATTACTAGCGTAAGGGAGGTATGCAAGGAGGAGGGAAGGAGAGAAGCAAGGCTACCACGCGCACACACCACACACACACACATGATATGGTAGCTGTAGAAAGCAGCAAGATAAACTATTAGCATACTGAATGCTTAATATTAAAGGCTTTCATTTTTTAAGAATAAAGAGTAAAAATCAATAAAAAAAAAATAAGTCATACTCACTGCCTAGGCGAGCGCAAGCAGCGTACGGGATGCATGCCAGGAGGAGGGAGGGAGAGAAGCAAGGCTACCAGCACACACACAATATGGTAGCTGTAGAAAGCGGCAAGATTATACAAAATTAAAAATGTTGAATGAACTTACTAAATGCTTAATATTCAAGTCCATGTAACAGAAAGGATGAATAAAAAAAAAAAAGAAGAATAAAATTATAACCAACTTACCATGGAGACAGGGATGAGCTGCTAACAAAGGCAAGCTAGGTAGAGGAGGAGGCTGGGAGAGAGCCTAGCCTACGATACACACACACACAATCACACTTTATTTCTTGCTTTGCGTTTTGTATTCTTGGTTTTTTCTTATCTCCATCCTTATCCTTAGACTTAGGACCCATGATTCACACAATGTTAATAAAATAAAGGAAAACGCAAAAGAATTGTAAGCACGCAACAACACGTTTAAACGAACACACTGGGAGAGAGAAGTTCAAGGAACCTCGGGTGCCGAGCGAGCGTTCGGATCGACACGGAAAGCCGAACGAACACTCTGCCACCTACCTATGGCGTTGCGCAATTTTTGAAATCCTATCTCAAAAAAATCACCGTATCTTGGTGCGTAAATGTACAATGTATCGTCGTATTTCAAAAAAATCATATCTTAGTGCCTTCGTATCTCAAGGTATTACTGTACCGGATTCCAGATAGATTGCTGAACTAATTAAAAATACAGTACAGTACCATACTGTAGATTGGCTTTCTATGATAATGCTTTGTAAACATACAGTGCTTGATATGCCCTTGAGCTGCTGCTAAAAACTTTTCAAAGAACGATTTCTACAAATAACCATACACCTTTACCCTCGAGCACTGATGATTTTGGGGTCTAATTCCTTGCTGTGTGCTTCTGAAATCGAAATTTAACAAGGAATAGCAGGTTCTCTAGTCGTAACATTTTGGACCAGTAGGAACGTAAAAGAGATCAGATCATACTGTGTTCCCAAAAGTCTACCTTGATTGACAACGCTTGTACAGTATTTCTCTTGTGCGCTTAGCCGACTTAAGAGCCAACAGAATGCTAGCCTTTACTGAATAGTGTAAATGACCCCCTAGTTACCACTTGAGCATTCAATTCAGGGGTAAACTGGGTAGTTTAGGCCTGAAATATTACTCTGAATCTAGAACAAAGTTGATTTCTGAGCTACCTAAAATGAAGTTATTAGTCTTAATCATCACAAAATTAAGGAATAGAGAGGTATATGCTGTACAGTTATTGAACAGCGGTCTCTGCATACTTTGATGAGACTGATGATAAGTTCTCACTTGAGCGAATGGCAGGATATAGGATCAAGATAACCCATTTGGTGGTCTTTTGCCTTAAAATTTAGTATAGCCATATAGGGCAACTAGAATTGTGGAATGCAAAGGTTTAGCAGCAGAAGGAAACTAAAGTATGTTAAGACATTGAGGCTCTGTGTAGGGCTTTTGAAACTGTGGAGTGCAGTGTACATTTATAACTTCTGTATGAAACATTACTGTAATTTAGAATGACTATTTCTGGTTGGGTTAGGTTTGACAATGAATTAAGGACCAGAATTTCCAGGACTATGGGAAAATTCACTGGACTAATAAAGTTTAAACAAAGTGATAAGGTGATGCCATGAGCTTATGAAGCGCATCACTATTGAAAAATAGTAGAACTTGTGTCCTGTCTGAAGGTAGAGTGGTCATCATTCTAGTACAATCAATTAGCCTAGTCTTTCCCAGCTCACTAAAAATGTTAACTTGATCATCAATCACTGAAACATACTTTTCTATTAGTGGTACATACATACATATACCAAGGCACTTCCCCCAATTTTGGGGGTAGCCGACTTCAACAAAGAAACAAAAACAAAAAGGGGACCTCTACTCTCTACGTTCCTCCCAGCCTAACAAGGGACTCAACCGAGTTCAGCTGGTACTGCTAGGGTGTCACAGCCCACCCTCCCACATTATCCACCACAGATGAAGCTTCATAATGCTGAATCCCCTACTGCTGCTACCTCCGCGGTCATCTAAGGCATCGGAGGCAGCAGCAGGGCCTACCGGAACTGCGTCACAATCGCTCGCCATTCATTCCTATTTCTAGCACGCTCTCTTGCCTCGCTCACATCTATCCTCCTATCACCCAGAGCTTCCTTTACTCCATCCATCCACCCAAACCTTGGCCTTCCTCTCGTACTTCTCCCATCAACTCTTGCATTCATCACCTTCTTTAGCAGACAGCCATTTTCCATTCTCTCAACGTGGCCAAACCACCTCAACACATTCATATCCACTCTAGCTGCTAACTCATTTCTTACACCCGTTCTCACCCTCACCACTTCGTTCCTAACCCTATCTACTCGAGATACACCAGCCATACTCCTTACACACTTCATCTCAAACCCATTCAATTTCTCTCTCTCCATCACTTTCATTCCCCACAACTCCGATCCATACATCACAGTTGGTACAATCACTTTCTCATATAGAACTCTCTTTACATTCATGCCCAACCCTCTATTTTTTACTACTCCCTTAACTGGCCCCCAACACTTTGCAACCTTCATTCACTCTCTGACGTACATCTACTTCCACTCCATTTACTGCAACAACAGACCCCAAGTACTTAAACTGATCCACCTCCTCAAGTAACTTTCCCTTCAACATGACATTCAACCTTGCACCACCTTCCCTTCTCGTACATCTCATAACCTTACTCTTACCCACATTAACTCTCAACTTCCTTCTCTCTCTCACAATTCCAAATTCTGTCACTAATCGTCCAAGCTTCTCTTCTGTGTCTGCAACCAGTACAGTATCATCCGCAAACAAAAACTGATTTACCTCCCATTCATGGTCATTCTCGTCTACCAGTTTTAATCCTCGTCCAAGCACTCAAGCATTCACCTCTCTCACCACTCCATCAACATACAAGTTAAACAACCACGGCAACATCACACATCCCTGTCTCAGCCCCACTCTGACCGGAAACCAATTGCTCACTTCATTTCCTATCCTTACACATGCTTTACTACCTTTGTAGAAACTTTTCACTGCTTGCAACAACCTTCCACCAACTCCATATAACCTCATCACATTCCACATTGCTTCCCTATCAACTCTATTATACGCTTTCTCCAGATCCATAAATGCAACATACACCTCCTTACCTTTTGCTAAATATTTCTCGCATATCTGCCTAACTGTAAAAATCTGATTCATACAACCCCTACCTCTTCTAAAACCACCCTGTATTTCTAAGATTGCATTCTCTGTTTTATCCTTGATCCTATTAATCATTACTCTACCATACACTTTTCCAACTACACTCAACAAACTAATACCTCTTGAATTACAACACTCATGCACATCTCCCTTACCCTTATATAGTGGTACAATACATGCACAAACCCAATCTACTGGTACCATTGACAACACAAAACACATATTAAACAATCTCACCAACCATTCAAGTACAATCACACCCCCTCCTTCAACATCTCAGCTCTCACACCATCCATACCAGATGCTTTTCCTACTCTCATTTCATCTAGTGCTCTCCTCACTTCCTCTCTTGTAATCTCTCCCTCATTCTCATCTCCCATCACTGGCACCTCAACACCTGCAACAGCAATTATATCTGCCTCCCTATTATCCTCAACATTCAGTAAACTTTCAAAATATTCTGCCCATCTTTTCCTTGCCTCCTCTCCTTTTAACAACCTTCCATTTCCATCTTTCACTGTCTCTTCAATTCTTGCGCCAGCCTTCCTTACTCTCTTCACTTCTTTCCAAAACTTCTTCTTATTCTCTTCATATGAATGACCCAATCCCTGACCCCACCTCAGGTCAGCTGCCCTCTTTGCCTCACGTACCTTGCGCTTTACTTCCACATTTTTCTCTTTATATTTTTCATACTTCTCTATACTATTACTCTGCAGCCATTCTTCAAAAGCCCTCTTTTTCTCTTCCACTTTTACCTTCACTCCTTCATTCCATCATTCACTGCCCTTCCTCATGCTGCCTCCAACAACCTTCTTGCCACATACATCACTTGCAATCCCAACAAAATTTTCTTTTACTAACTTCCACTCCTCCTCTAAATTGCCAGTTTCTCTTACTTTCACTTCGTCATATATCATTTTCAACCTTTCCTGATATTTACTTTTTACCCCCGGTTTTATTAGCTCTTCAACCCTTACTAGCTCCCTTTTACATTCACCTACTCTATTCCCCCACTCTTTTGCTACAACTAATTTTCCTTCCACCAAAAAATGATCAGACATACCATTAGCCATACCCCTAAACACGTGCACGTCTTTCAATCTTCCAAACATTCTTTTAGTTATCAACACATAATCCATTAATGCCCTTTCTACTACTCTTCCATTTGCCACTCTTACCCATGTATACTTATTTTTATCTTTCTTTTTGAAAAAGCTATTACTTATCACCATCTCTTGTTCAACACACATATCTACCAGTCTTTCACCACTCTCATTTTCACCTGGTACGCCATAGTTCCCAATGACACCTTCTACCTCTCCAGTGCCCACTCTAGCATTTAAGTCACCCATGACAACTACATAATTCCTTCTACCCAGTCCTTCTACACACCTAGTTAATTCATTCCAGAACTCATTCCGCTCTTCTTCACCTTTATCACTACCTGGCCCATACGCACTGACAAACGCCCAACATTCCCTACCCAACCTAACCCTTACCCACATTAACCTAGATGATATCTCCTTCCATTCCACTACTTTACCTGTTATCCATTCACTCAGCAATAAAGCCACACCCTCTCTCGCTCTTCCCCTTTCAATCCCAGACACTCTACCAGACATTTCACCAAACATCACTTCACCCTTTCCTTTTATCTTCGTCTCACACAAGGCCAATACATCCATCCTTCCAATTTCACATCTTTTACTCTCTATCGTACTACATCCACGCACATTCAAACACCCCAAAACTAGAGTGCGGGGAGCAGTCACTCTCCCCCCAGCTCCATCTCTTTGTTGATGTCTCACAGGATGTAGATACAGGAGAGGAAGTTCCTAGCCCCCTCGTCCCGTCCCTTTTAGTCGCCTCTTACGACACGCAGGGATAACGTTGGCGCTATTCTTGTTTTTATGCCCCCGCGGCCACCGAGAATATAATGCACACTTCACAACGACTACGGTATTTAAAAATCAGAATTGCCCCAACATGATATAAGGGAATGCAGAACATGATCTCCCAGAAATAATTCTCATGCACATTCCAGGCAATAATTGCTAACTAAACCATGGAAAACATCTTAAAATGCAATGTGTACACAATCTGAGAGTGTGTCCAATCACTTCAGGTCTACGAAGTAAAACTGAAAACTGTTTCCTAATGCAACGATCTGGCCTTCCTACCACTTACTTTCTAGAAACTCCTCTTTTGTTAGGGACATGTTTTGGCTGAAGCAAAAGAAAATGGATAAAATTTTAAAAAGTTTAAATTTTGCAGATTATTGTCAATTAAACCAGGCCTCTGAAGAAAAAGCGATATGAACATTATGGGAGATTCATAAAAATAACACTGTCCTCTTCCACTCTCTCTCCTACCGAGTTAGTCCAGCCTTCATACGTAACATATATTGATTAAGTAAACATATGACAGTATAACAGCAATTTTAGCTTACAAATTTCCATTTTTATTTTTCATATTAATTGGATAATGGAAGTTATTAATAAGCATTAATTTTAGTCATATTTCAAATGTGAAAAAAAGTTTTAAAAATAAAGTATTTCCATACGCGTCATTATTTATATGAATCTCTCCTGATATTCATATTGCTTTTTCTCCAGAAACTCAATTTAATAGACATTTACTTGTAAAATAATTTTTTTTTTTTAATTTTCCCAATTTCCTTCACTTCAATAGATACATAGCCTTAGTACAGTTTGCCCTCCTTATTTGCTTTAGTTAGGTAGTAGATAAAGGCGCAAAAAGGTGAGAATCTGTGAATACTTGCTGTCCTAGCGTGGGTTAACTCCAAACCTAAAACCTCACCTCCCAATGCCTATACAAGATTGACTAATGCACTAGAAAGCCCACTGTTACTGTTTTTATTTGGTTTCTTTCACAGTACTGTATAAGTACAGTATTGTCTTAATGAGCAAACACATTTCAGTAGGACTACTGTACACACAACAGGAATCATAGCCACACTTGTAATACATACAGTAACAACAAAACACTGTATAGTATTGTAATATATGTGCAGTTCTATCACCACAGTACAGCCTAATTAAGTAAGGTAATACTCGTAAGTGATTGCTATTTTCAGCAGGTCGACTTTCCCCGTTGAAACTCACAGTACATGTAGCCTTCAGCTGTATATCTACATTACTACTGTAAAGTACAGTATTTTGTATACAGTACAGTGCTGTATTGTAGTTAATAAAACAATAACATTAATACACAATAAATACGCTAAATCAATAAAAATTAAGAAAAACGTATTCGCACAACACCACTAACCTTTTATGTACAAAGTTCTACGCAGTAAGTCTAAAGCATGATGCAACTCTTGAGCTGTTGACTGTTTGCGTGTGGAGGAGTGTAATGTATGTATCACATTTTACACTATTATTGCCATAAACACATTGCTTTTCTACATCACAACGTGATTCTCCAGAAAAAGGGCTAAAGTAGAATATGCACATGCGAGAGAGATGATGCGAGACTGATGCCGAGTCAGCGAGAGATGGGGTATTATGCTGTGTGGAGAGAGGAATACCACAAAGTATGCCAAGTGCAAAGGAGGGGGGTCGGTTTGAAATCCTTACACCACTAGAGTACTTATCACGAAATCGTGAATACGTTTTTTACTTGATAGGTTATGCAGTTCTCTGCATCGCCAATGACTGAATCCACATAGACTGAGGGTTGACTGTATAGGAATGGGACATCTAGTGGTAAGTGATAAGATGTCCTGAATTGATATGTCAGTTTCACTTTGTCCTTTCCTCAGTTTCTTTGCTAACATGGTATACAGTAGTACAGATTTTCTCCAGATAATTTACCTATTACTGTATGGCGCATTAAGACTCTTCCCCTGGATTTGGTAGTAATTGCTGCTTGGGATGTTCAAGGAAATTGTTTCTGTGTATTGTGTTGAGGGCAACACAGTGATTTAAATAACTGTTGTGAAGTATGTTTCAATGGTTGCCAATAAAGGTTAAGTTAAAAGGACTAAAAAGAACTTGCCTTTAGCAGGGGAAAAGCCAAGGAAGTTTAGCCTAGTTGATTATTGTGAGGATGACCACAATACTGTAATTACATCTCCACTTTTAGAAAATTCATATAATTGGCCAAATTCAATAGTGAATAGCTTCAAAGCTCCTCATATCACTCACTTCATTTGTTAAAATCAGAAATCCAGTAAATCCTCTCTCATGAGCATTGATAATGATCATAAATGCCTGGTTGCCAAACTTAACCTCACTTCCCAAGTTCAATCTAGTGTTAATGGTGTTACTTATGTAAGGGTTCTGGAACTCACTGTGCAGTACAGTATAGATTCTAAAGCCTTTCAAAGTGCCTAGAATTTTTCATTTTTCAGTTACTTTAGATCCTTATGCTGCTAAACTGTTTCACATTCCTATTCAATTGAGGAAATTCCTTCTGTGTGTAAATATCTCAAAGGTTTATCAATTCAAATGCCTGTGTTTTGATATCAGGATGGCTCCATAAATTTTCACTAGGATAAGGGTCTCCATTTTCAAATGGATAAAATTTTTACAAATCACGGTTCTTTTATACCTGGTTGAATGGCTATTTCTGAATGTTTCATTGGAAAGCATTTGGGGTAAATATATGGAGTTATTCAGATTGCTGGAAAGGTTGGGATACTGGTCAATTTGGAAAATTCTCTTCTGATTCTAACTCAGAGGATTCAATATTTTGGAATGATAGCATCAGTTCCTTTTTGTACTTTTCTGTCGAAAGAAGTGATTCAGTCATTTATTTTGGTGAAGTTCAAAAGGAATGAGATCTATGTCATTTCAGATGTGGATGGCTTTTTTTTAGAGAAGTTTGTTCTGATGGGACACTATTCCAATTGTAATTGGAATAGGTTACTTGATCCAGAAACAATTTCTGTTTCAATGATGAGGAACCCACCACAATTGATAGATTGATTGGAAGCTCCTCGTTGGTTATCATAGAGTTTCCTTGGAAGTGAGGATTCCAGACCTCTCTGTACACAGATGCTTCACAGGAAGGATGGGGAGCACTTATATCTTCTCAATCTTTTAGTAAAATGATCGACACAAGAATCAACTCTTCTTATCAACTGCCTGGAACTTAAAGTGGAAATCTATTTAATTATTACAATACTGTAACTCTCTTGATTATGAATCCATTTAGCACAGCATACTCAAGGCACCTGTACAGCATAAGAAAAACAATGATCAGTGGTGTTGACATCGGGCATCATCAAACCAAGAAAGACTCTGTGTACCATTTAATGTTTAAAGTATACTGTGCATTCTTCTGCTAAGTGTAAATGCGAGGCCATGAAGGAAAAATAATAACCAAAAACTCCCTGAACGATATAATCTACAGTATTCAGTTACTGTAATCACTTAAAGAGTTTGAGATCCAGAAACACAGACCTAATTCATTAGTAAGCAAAAGGGGAAACTCAAGTTGCAAGAGAATATTTCCCTTAGTAAGGATTCTAAAAATGTATAGAAACCACTGAAAAGGAGAACTTGAAGAGCTTTAATATATTTCCTCAATAGTTAGTATGAACCAGAAATTTCTCAAGAATGACTAAAAGTCCATAATGGAAGGCAGTAGGTGATTGTTTTGCAAGATACGTAAACAACTTCCAACCAAATGATGGATAATTTACTAAATATTTTACCACCAGCATACGAACAATACTGGAGCTAGGTGAATGTGAAGAATTTGCCTCTTACACCTGTAGTGTTAACCCTTTTACCGCCAAAGGACGTACTGGTACGTTTCACAAAAGCCATCCCTTTACCCCCATGGACGTACCGGTACGTCCTTGCAAAAAATGCTATAAAAATTTTTTTTCTTCATATTTTTGATAATTTTTTGAGAAAATTCAGGCATTTTCCAAGAGAATGAGACCAACCTGTCCTCTCTATGACAAAAATTAAGGCTGTTAGAGCAATTTAAAAAAATATACTGCAAAATATGCTGGGAAAAAAATAACCCCCTGGGGGTTAAGGGTTGGAAATTTCCAAATAGCCTGGGGGTAAAAGGGTTAATCATTCACTGAGGAGGTGCAAGAAGGGAGGCAAATCTTTGGGATTAGCATAGGGATGTTAAATTGGCTTGTTCTAGAGGGTCTTCTTTAGGATTACAATTCCAAGATACTGTAGTATGATCTTCTCCCCTAGTTACAAAACAAGTCCTAATTGCCTGTTACATATTTTATAAGTGTTGATAAAAAGTCTATTACTGTTGAAGATAACACCAAGAGTCATCAATATTCTAGAATAATTAAGTACATGATTGCTTATGGAAAACAAATTGTGAAATAATGTAAGAGCAATATTTCACACAGTACACTAGTACCGTTAACAGGATCAGATGAGACTTTCACTTATTCATATTACTAAGCAAAGTTAAAGGCCAAATAAATAAAAATGGACTTGAACTTGCTAAAATTGTTCAATGTAATAGAACACAATGGCAAAATCGGACCATTGTTTCAAAAGTTGCAAAAATTAAGTAAATACAACATTCATTTACAACTTAATGCTGAGGGAAATATACCTTATAAGTGCAGTACAATGTTGGCTCTCTGTGTTTGATTCAAATTTCATATACTGTACAGCCTTTATATGTCAAGGAGAAGCAATGGTGCTTTTTAATTGTATGCTCTCATGAAGAATTTCATGCTTTTCGTATTAGTACAGTAATTAAACTTATAATTCATTTGATTAAATACCATGATATAAAGAACTAATTTTAAGTAATGAAAAGATCTTGAATACTGATTTCCAATATAAATTTTTGTATTGCTAGATGATACTAGATGCTCTTGATATAATACTTCAGATTACAGAGAATCAATACAGTCAATAAAACTCAAAACATGTACGATACTTCCAAGTTAGTTATTAAATATGATAAAAAATTATGTTTTGATTACGCTACAGTACTATGGTTAGGGGATGTTATTCACCAAGATATAGTCATGGAGGACATTAGTAATCAAAATTAAAACTTGCCCCAAAATTAAATCCCTTCCCTTTAAAAGACAATATCCATTATGAATTTTTTTTTTACTTTATATATGTATTATATGTAATATCTTGCTATGATTCTGTCTCTTCAGTAATAATACACTGCCACTGACAATAAATACTATATATTTATAATGTGCTTTTAGCTTCTAAGATATATGAATCATATCATACAGATACTGGTTTGATAAAATGACTGTTTTAGTGAAATTCAAAAGAAAATAAATGGAGAAGTTGACAAAGTAGTCTAAAGAGCTCTTTGTTCATAGCCAAACAGTCTAGATCAGTGATGTGCTGTAGTGGATGAACTACAATATTCTACTTTTATACAGAACATAGTAAAAATTCTCTAATAATCAGCAGGGTTCTTCACATGTATGGGTATATGAATGAACGAATAATTACGAGGCTTGTATAGTGCAGCGGCATAGCAAACCAATTGTGCATTTTGTGATGGAAGCACCAAACATGGAGGAATGATCAAATATTATATGGGGAACATTTTCAGGTATGGAACCACTTTTGTAGTACTGTAATCCCAAAGTCGCCGCCATATTGGATTTCAAAATGGCGGCTTAAAAATCTTTAATTACAGATAATTCTGGTTATATACCAGCTAGAGACTTGGTTTTAGTGTCTAGATATACATATTTGAGGTCAAGGAATTGAATGGTTCTAGTTAGAAGTTGATTTGGTGATGCCATATTGGATTTCAAGATGGTAGGCTAAAAAAAAAAAAAAGAGAAATTTATGACTAATATATTTGGTTCTGTGTCAACTAGATACTTAATTCTGGTATTTTTCTTTCTATTCCAGATTTCAACCACGTCGAAACGGTTCAAGGTAGTTGATGTTTCCAAGCCTCTAACTCCCACACCAAAACTGGACTGGGAACTCTGTGTTCTGTGTCAAGCTGATAAAGAAGAGTCCCTACAGTGTCCTGCTGCAACTAAAAGAAAAGATTCAGGTGCTGGATACAAGACATTTGAGGACAATATGTTAGCATTCAGTGAGCTAGGTGAGCTGCCACAAGATATGGACTTACAACAACTAGATGAAGGCCAAGGGATAGCTGCCACTCTGGCTGCCCACCAAGCCAAGTGGCACAAGTCATGCAGGGTGAAATACAACACTACCAAGCTACAACGGGCACAGAAAAGAGGTCATTCTGAAGGAAGCCCTGCCGCCAGTACAAGCACAGATGAGTACAAGTGAACTAGATCTAAGGCAGCTTGTGTCGAAAACATACGCAATCATCTATGCTTCTTCTGCCACCAACAGCTTGGTTCAGAGTTTCATCAAGTAGCGACACTGGAACTAGATAAACACGTTCGCAACGCTGCCGAGTTTCTTGAGGATACCACTCTGTTAGCCCAACTGAGTGCTGGGGATATGGTGGCAAGAGAGGCCAAGTACCACAAGAAATGTTTGACATCCCTATACAACCGCGTGAGGGCAGCATAAACGCTTGCTGAGGAAAGCCAGAGCAAAGTAGATGTCATTTCAGCAATAGTCCTGTCTGAACTGGTAACATACATAGAGGAAACTGCAAAAGAAAAGGACACTGCTCCTGTTTTCAAGATGGCAGACCTCACTAAGCTGTACACAACGAGAATGGAACAGCTCGGCATTGTGCTGGAAACACGAGTACATACAACCAGACTTAAGGAGCGAATCCTGGCATATTTGCCTGATCTGCAGGAGCACAGAAAGGGACGAGATATCCTGCTGGTGTATAAGGAAGACATTGGCAGTGCACTAGCCAAAGCATGTCAACATGACATTGACAGTGATACTGTGCACCTGGCACGAGCTGCCCGCATTATAAGGAAGGATATGTTCCAGTCATCTCAGCCTTTCAATGGTTCCTTCTCAGACAAATGCCAAGAAGAGTCTGTGCCACAACTGCTGCTGACAATGGTCTCCATGATGCTAGAGGGTGCAGGCATCAAAAACCAGGCACGTCAATCATCGTCCTCAGCATCTTTGACCATAGCTCAACTAATCAAATACAACAGTGTGAAACATGAGAGAAGAGGTGCAGGCACAGATGTGCGACACAGCATCAGTCAAGAGACTCCCTTGCCAATATATCTTGGCTTGATGCTTCATGCCCATACGAGAAAGAGGGAATTAGTTGACACACTATCTGGACTAGGGATCAGCATTGCATATGATAGAGTGCTACAGATCTCTGCAGAGCTGGGCAATGGGACATGTCAGCGCTTTCAGATGGAAAAGGTGGTTTGCCCCCCAAAAGCTCCACAGTAGAGTGTTCACCACAGCAGCTGTGGATAATATAGACCAGAATCCCAGCTCCACGACAGCACATGACTCATTCCATGGAACTGGTATTTCATTAATACAACATCCAGACTATGACAATCAAGGCACAGACCGAGGTATTGTCATCATCGGGGGTATCTCCAATGTCAAGGCTGTGTGTGACTTTCCACGGTATTATACAGATGTACAGCCAATTACTTCACCTGCCCCAAAAAAACCATGTACCAGCTGGAACCCAAGCGTCACTGCAGAGGAATCCTGCACAAGCTGAGCTTGATAAAGAGAAGAAGTGGCTCTAGGCTGTGAAGGATGCATGTGACGGTGGCGATACGCAGAATCCAGGAAACATTTCGTGGGCTGCACATCATGCAGAGAGCCAAGCAGCCCAGCATACTAATATCACAGTCACACCCACTGCCTTGCTACCCCTCTTCCATGACCAAGCCCACTCAGGGGCAATGATCCGTCATGCCATGAATGTAGTGAAAGCAGCGGTCAATGAGCTAAATCCTGGACAGATACCCGTCATCATACTGGACCAACCACTGTATGCAATCGCCAAGGAGGTGCAATGGAACTGGTCAGACACATTTGGTGAAGATCTATTTGTAGTAATGCTAGGTGCTCTACACACAGAGATGGCAGCTTGGAAGACAGCAGGAAACTGGCTGCAAGACAGTGGTTGGACAGAGGCATTGGTTCAGGCAGAGATAGCAACAACAGGCACAGCAGACTCCTTCCTGCATGCAGCTCATGTCAGCCGTACAAGACGCGCCCACCAGGTAACTGCTGCTGCCCTACACATACTTCAGCACCATGCATATACTAGATACAAAGAAAGAGCGACAGCAAGACATGAGGAACTATTGCAGTTTGAGGCATGGTGTGACATGTGAGCAGTAGCATGTCCCCAGTTTCAGTACTGGGCCACTGTACTTCACTTGGAGCTCTCTATACTCCTCTTCATACGTTCACTTAGAGAGTCGAACTTCACACTGTACATGGACACCCTACCAGAGCTAGCTGCATGGTTTGCTGCATTGGATCATGTCCACTATGCTCGCTGGTTTCCAGTGCACATCAGGGACATGGTTTGCCTTGCAGAGAAACATCCAGATGTTGCTGCCAAGTTCCATATGGGCCACTTCACATCCAAGAAGACCAGGCATGCTTTTTCTGCCATTGCCTTAGACCAGGCACATGAGCAAAACAATGCCATGGTCAAAGGTGATGGCGGGGCAGTGAGTCTCACTGAAAATCCAAGTGCCCTTCGACGGTGGATGCTGGCTGGCCCTTTAGTTGCTCGGGTCATCACAGAATTTGAGACCTCACAACAACTGCACCAAAGAGGAGAGCACACCCACCACCACGAGCAAACCAACAGTGTACAGAAGAAATTTGTCCAAGATGTCCGTGCACTGACAGCAGTCATCGAGGAGATGGGCAACCCCTTTGAAGAAGAAAGCACAGATTTGCTGGTCCTAGACACACAGGAGATCCTGGGCCCAGCTACAGTAGAGAGTGTGCGTACAGCTGTGCAGATGGGGCGAGATCAGTTCCATTTATTTGTGAAGGAACGTCTGGCAGACAGATCCAAACCACTCAATGATGTCATCAAACGCAACAAACTTCCATTCTTTGCATCCATCAAGGTGAAAAGTGCCAATAAGAGCAAGCAACAACTCGCCTCTGCAAGGAGTGATTCAGAGCTTTTCTCCAGACTATACATCGCATGCCAAACCAGAGATGGCGATCTCGAGCAGTTCTTCAAACATGAGAACAGTGCACACCCGCCTGCACTATCACAAAATGGACGGATCCGCTTTGGTTCCAAATCTGACTTGCTGAGGCCTTTGGAACAGCTTGTTGAACCAACGTCTTACCCACCACAAGTCTCTTCTGTGATCCTTGATGGGGCTGCAGTGGTTCAAATGCTGAACCCTGGCCACAGCAAAACATTTCTTGACTATGCCACAGACGTATTCGTTCCATACATTCTGTCACAGCTTCAAAATCATTCTCGTCTGGATCTAGTGTGGGACCGCTATGCAAACTCAGGCAGCTTGAAGGCAACTGCAAGGGCTAACAGAGGCAAGGGAATCTGCAGACGTGTTACTGGCACTGCCCTGTTACCAGGGAACTGGCACATTCCTCCGTGTCGACGAGAACAAGGAAGAACTCTTCCGCTTCCTGTCTAAGCAGGTCATGGAGTCCATCAATGTGCCAGAGAAACAGCTGATTGCTACTGATGGTGAACAGGTAATCTGAATCCCCCTGTTCATATCATATGTCAATACATGTACCCACATTGTCATGGATCTGTAATATAAAAATTAATGTTAATTTCATATAGATTTTTTTTGATGATCAGTTGACCGCCTTCACCAAATATATGACATTTTTATACTTATATCAACAGGTCATTGCTGTACCACCCTTTGAAGACACAGCAGCTTTGGCCCCATGCAATCACGAGGAAGCGGACACGCACATGATGGTTCATGCAGCAGATGCTGTTAAATCTGGACACCGCAGAATACTCATCCGTACCGTGGACACAGATGTGGTGGTTCTTGCTGTGTGGATGGCCCAGGAGCTACATGAGGCCGTCGATGAACTATGGCTAGCAATTGGTACTGGCAAGAGCTTCCGCTACATAGCAGCACACAAGCTGGCGGCTTCACTGGGGCCAGACAAATCCAAGGCACTGCCAGTCTTCCATGCAATCACAGGGTGTGATACAGTCTCGAGCTTTGCAGGTCGTGGCAAGATAACTGCATGGGCAGTATGGGACATTTTCCCAGAAGTGACAAATGCATTTCTGACCTTGGCATCTGCACCAAGTGAGATTTCTGAGGACACATTGGCAACCCTGGAGAGATACATAGTACTCCTGTACGACCGAACATGTACATGTTCAGAGGTGAATCTGGCAAGGAAGAAACTCTTTGCAAAGATAGCGCGATCTATTGAAGCAATACCTCCAACACAGGCAGCCCTAGAACAGCATGTGAAGAGGGCAACGTACCAGGGTGGATATTGTTGGGGGCAGTCTCTTGTCCCACACTGCCTTCTATCATCACCATGTGACTGGGGGTGGGTGGAAAATGACGGACAGTTTGATCCTTTGTGGACAACACTACCAGAAGCTGCCAAATCCTGCTATGAACTGATCTCTTGTGGGTGCAAAAAAGGTTGCAGTGGGAGATGCAAGTGTAAGAAAGCAGCTCTGAAATGCACAGCACTATGTGGCTATGATGGTGATTGCTCAGACTGATTTGGAACTGTGCAGAACTTACGTATTAATGAATTGATTGATACGCAAGTCGTGTGTATAATTACATGCATATAAATGTACATAATAATTATGGGAATACCACTTGATTATCAGTTGATAATGTGAATTAAAACATGTTTCATTACAACTATTTAATTCCTTGGCTTCACATTTGTACATCCTGACACCAGAATCAAGTATATAGCTGGCACATAACCAAATATATGAGTCATAAATTTTTCTTTTTTTTAGCCTACCATCTTGAAATCCAATATGGCGTCACCAAATCAACTTCTAACTAGTACCATTCAATTCCTTGACCTCAAATATGTATATCTAGACACTAAAACCAAGTCTATAGCTGGTATATAACCAGAATTATCTGTAATTAAAGATTTGTAAGCCGCCATTTTGAAATCCAATATGGCGGCCACTTTGGAGTTACTACAAAAGTGGTTCCATATCTGAAATGTTCCCAATATAATATTCTATCATTCCTCCATGTTTGGTGCTTCCATCACCAAATGCACAATTCTTATGAATTTTTTTGCTATGCCGCTGTACTATTGGGAAATCTCCATGACAATATTCAATGCTTAATAATAGGACAAAGAAATAAAAATACAGTACTTCCACCAGAGGTATGGAAAGCTCCTTCTCTTGAAGGAGACGGGGGTTAAAAAAAGTATAAACTATTTAAAACTTTACCTAACAGGATTACTGTAATTTGTGTTATAAGTTAAACAGCTTTACAAATGAGGTTTTTCATTATTAATCAGTAACCATCAAACAAATATTGAAAGATGACACTGATATGGTTACTTGAAGATTAAAAGGATATGTAAGTTAGGGAAAAGAAAATTGTATTCAATTATGTAATCTGTCAGCTTTTACTTACATTATTACAGTCTACTATTTTAAGTTATTTTTATTGCAATGTTCCTTGTATGGTGAGATATTTTATCAAGGTCAGAGAAGGTTGGAGTTTATAAGAAAAACTAAATATAACAGTAAAATAAGGATTTAATAATCATTCGCAATTAATGCAAAGTTTACGGTACTTTATTATGGATTTAATGAATAATATGGATCAGGGAAATAGAAACCAGAAATATATTTCATGGATTATTTAAGAATAAGAACTTTTGTGTAATAAAATTTGAACTGTTCCTTATTACAAAATGTTGTCCCTATATTTTCTTATCAATATAAAAATTTACCACACTAAGCAAAGAGAAAGAAGCAATGCATCTTTGATTTCATAAATGGAAGTGCATAATGTATAAACAACTACAGCACTAAGCAAAACTGTGTACTGTACTTATTTTGGTTTTCAAATAAAAACCAATTATTTGTTTAAACTACCCAGTACTGTAATCAAATAAATCTAATAATACATCTCATTTTTAGTACCAGTAATTAAAATTAACATTACGCATTTTTAGAAAAATCCACAGCTTGAAATAAAACTTAGCATTTCAACTTTCTTACAACACAATACTTTCACTGAGGTTTAATCAGCATTAAGAGAAATATGCATACCAATAATAAGTTCATACGGTACTTTTTTTTTTAAATTGATAAAACAACACTGTATGCATACATTTAGTAGGGTTCTATGTTACTAAGTTAATGCCTTTCATATAAGAACCACTATATCATCACCACAGATCAGGTTATTGTGACCTCCCTCTTCACTTAATTACTGTATTGTTTAAGTTTACTTGTGTGCTACGGTAGTCATTGCTTCTTTCAGAAACTGTTTAAGAAAAATGTTGCTAATACTAGACATTAGATGTAAATTGTCTTCCAATAAATAAGTAGGATTAGGCTAAAACTCTGGACCAATAGGTGGAGTCCTAGATTGATTAAAACTGGCTTCCTTAGTAATATAATGGTGTTTGTTACAGCATAAGCTTCGTAATAAGCTAATCATTTAGTCATCACTGTATCTAATGATTCTACATAGGTGTAACTGGTAAATCAGCATTATAAGTAATTACTGCTTTCATGTAATATATCTAATGAACAGAAAATACTAAGTGCAATATACCCCTCACAAATGATATTCCAGAAATTTCAATGCAATGCAGTACAGTATAGAAAGTCCCTTGAAATTTGTGATCTTCATTCTTAAATTCAGTGATAACACACAATTTTAAAATGAAACCTTGCAACACAGTAAATGCAGAGAGAAAAATTTTAAATTTTAATTGTACGAATTTCTTTGTGCCCAAAATACAGTATTGGGAAAATTAGACATCACTGCCTACACATATTTGGTGAAAATTTTGTTGTGATGCTTTAGAATGGCAAATTTTCAATTCTTCTAAGTTTCCCACCATTACGATATTTAGAGAAATAAAGAACAATTGATCCAGTTGTACCATAAATATTGAGAATTGTAAGAAAACAAAATTAAAGTAATTTATTAAAAAGGGAAATTAAAAAGATGTGTCTGTCTAAGGGTATAACTATATTGTATTCTTAACTTTAAGATGTACAGTACATTGTTACTGATGTGCTATGGCTATATTAAATGATAATCAAGAGCTTTCACATAAAATCAATAGCATAAAACCCCACCAAAGACTGTTCATCAGAAAACTGATCCAGAAACAGGCCAAACATTGAGCCCTTTGTGGCTGTTTTGGGGGGATATGTATGAATTATCATTAGTAGCAAAAATAAAGATAGATATCATCCTGCTTTTCTAACTAATATTGTAGCTTAGCTGGTAATAATAATAATGACAATAATGTACTATAGTAATACATTCCCCTCTTGCATAATAGAATAAAAAAATGAAAATCACAAGTACAGGGTACTGTATGTAGAATATTTGTGAGTAGCAGTTCAGTTGTTGTCTGAGATAAAGCAACTGCTTCCATCAATATTTTATTCCTTGAATATGGTGAGCTGGATAGATCCTAAATTAGATTGTATGCTTTTCTCCTAGTTCTCAGGTGTACCTAGCATTACTGATGAAGACCACGGTGGTAATAAAAATGGCAATCTCCAACGCTTAGAACAGGACTATATACTTGATTCCTTTTCCATGAATAGTGGCTCATGTTTCATCCAAAGTAGTATGTTTCCGAGCTTCAAGTTCCATGTGTATAATTTAGGTACAGTATACATGTGATTCCCAATATTTGTTAGTTCAACATTTATTGTTTTGTTATTCGCAGTTTGCTAGAATAATTGTCATTACTTTTCACACATTTACTTTTAAAAGTGATGGGAAAACTTGAAAGTACTAATGTAAACTCATATTCTCACAAAATAATATAGCCTTTTCCATACAGTATTTCTAATTGAGTGTATTCACAGAAACTTAATTTGGACAAACTTACTTCTTTGTGAACTTTTGTTTATTTGGGCTCCCAAATGCTACACCAGATAATGTTAATGGTGAAATGTATATAATCAACATAATATATGTCACTTTTATGTGCCATATCAGTGTAAATCAAAACAAAGTGACATTCTGCAGTTGAGGAAATTCTACGAAAAAAATATGAAAAAAATAATCCTCTGGGAGTCTATTATATATTTTAATGCAAAAAAAAAGGTAATGTAATTGTTCCCAAGCATTTCCTAAACCTGGTTATATAATAATCAAATAACTAATATTAGAGTAAAAAAATATTATATTTATTTCAGCCTTTTACATATTCTTTCATTTTCAGGGAAGTCATAATTTACCTCTGTGAGGTATATTACTATGGTAAATATTATTATAACTAATAAATACCCCCAAAATCTTATTAACTTGATTCATTGCCCTGACATTTAAATGAAATTTGTAGTTAATGAAGTAGACTGTGAAGTATTGACAAATATGGTTACTGCTCAACTCAACCTACTTCTGTCAACAAGTGCTTTCTACAGTTTAGTCTCATTTTGAAACATCAATATCTGGCAAAATAACCAAACATAGCACTTCATGAGTTTTGAAACATTATTTGACAGCAAACACAAAACTATAGTTATATTATAATATAACCTTCAATGCATCCTGAAAAAGCTATAATAATTTTTCTGGGCTCAACCTGTCTCACAGTGAAATGCTCCTTATAGCACCATTTCTAAGGTATAAATACTGTTAAATATACCAGAGAAAAAAGTTGCATGGAATGCCAGGAATATACCCAGCTCGCTCACCCTTGTAGGGTGTCGGTAGGGGATTATTTAAGAAAACCACATTATGAGTAAGAAACTAATATTTCACACCTTGTGGTAAACCATTTTTATTTCTCAGTACTAATGATTGATTAATTGATTTGGAGTTTTCTGGCATCCTGACATCAAAGGTCATTGATGCCGATACCGTTTGTTATGAATAAAGAATAAAAAGATATTCAAGTAAAATCCATAAAGCTGCTTCTGGAATAAATCTAAAAATACAGCTAGCATAGTACAACACATCCTGCTCAAGAATCTTAGCAAGGATGAACCTGCCATCCTTAACTCGAGCCTCAAAAAGGTATCTATTTCATAAGGTGCTAAAAGTGGGGCCTTCTGACAACAAATGCCTCACTGTCAGGGGTACCAAACAGTTTGCGCAATATGACTGGTGTTGGCCAGTCATCAGAAACTTGTGCGTCAACCGAGTGTAACCAATGCGGAGATGACACAGAGTAGTCCGCCATTTTCGGGACAACTTGTTAAACCTCCAAGGAGATAAAATATTCGTTATTTCTCTCATCTTATTTCCAAAACTAACCTAATGCTGTTCCCAATGATAATAAAACAAATTTTTAATACATGGTAAAACATCATTACAGAGGATGAATATCTTCTTGGTAGCAACTTGGCTGCAGCATTCTTTGCCAGTAAATCTGCCTACTTATTTCCAGACACACCTACGTTTTCCAGAAACCAGCAAAATTGAACTGGCATACCTCACAGCCCAAAAATAAAGAGCCGCTCTAAAATCTTTAACGCTAAAGGGTTACTGGAATTAAAAACTTCTAAAGTTTGTAAGACACCTTTTTTTAAGACTATTTTCAAAGCAATTAATATTCCATACAGTTTGGCAATAAAAATAGATGACACTAGGGGAAGTGAACCTTTTTAATGAAAAGACTGCTAAATACTGCAAATCCAAAACCAGCATCAAATTTGGAGCCACCAGTAAAGATAAAAGTTGATTCCCTATGTTCTTCAACATGCCTCTTAAAAAGACTGGGCTTCAAGTCAGTCATGTTCTTTTTTACACCAGTAAAATATTTACAGAAAGATATCTCTGGTAATTTCTATGGAGTGCTAAATGAAAGCACTTTACTTTTAGCTATATCACGACTATTTATCAATTGTTTTACCCAAAACCCAAAAGGCTGAGGAGATTTTCGGTACAACTCAAACTATGCCTGATGCCTTACAAGATTTGTTATCTGAAAGCTAAGGAATCTGGAAGTCTTTGCCACCTAAACCAATAACGAACAACAAAAGACTTTCGGTAAAGGTCTCAAGGTAATTTTGCAGCGTTAACAAGGAGGTTTTGGATAGGTGAAGTTCTAGAAGCTCTTGTGGCCAATTTGATAACAGTATGGTGTATAGAATCTAAAATCTTTAATCAGCTTGTGGTGGTTGAGGAGCATATTTAACACCCATCACTAATTTTTGAAAAAATTAAGGCCTTGTACAACTTTTAAATAGTTTTGTGGTCTGGACAGAACTCTTAAAAGATTCAGAGCCTAAAGACATTTTACTTTTAAGGCTTTCAATTGAGGAACCCATGTCAGCTTGCAATCGAATAGCAATCCTAAATATGTAGCTTCATATATGCATGGGATCCATTGGTTTTTGATGTACATATCAGGGTCAGGATGTACTCCCTAAATACAACAAAAGTGGACAAAAACAGTTTTGCTTGTTGAAAATTTGAATCCATTCATATCCTCCCTGTGAATTATTTTGTCAATTGAGTTCTAGTTTTCTCTCAACCATTGCCATTCTAGCTCCAGCAAATGATATGGAGAGATCATCTACAAACAGCTTGAGAGAATATCTTGGGGAATGACAAAGGATATTCCATTTATGGCTAATGCAAATAGGGTTACACTCAGCCCACTACCTTGGGGAACTCCTTATTTCTAACATTTCCTCTTTGACAGAGTTAAACCTACTCTAACTTGAAAAAATGATATTTTGATTATAAAATAAAGTTTTGAATATACTTACCCGGTGAATATATAATAGCTGACGTCTCGGACGGCTCGACAGAAACACAAAAACTCGCGAGCGATCGCCATGAAGGTTGTGGGTGTGCCCACCAGCGCCGACTATCGGCCAGATACCGCATATACATGTAAACAGCTCCAGTTCTTCTCATTCCGCTGGGTCTCTATCGGGGAGGAAGGGAGGGCCTTTAATTTATAAATTCACCGGGTAAGTATATTCAAAAATTTATTTTATAATCAAAATATCATTTTTAAATATTAAACTTAGCCGGTGAATATATAATAGCTGATTCACACCCATGGTGGTGGGTAGAGACCAGTATTAATACAATAAAGGCATATATGCTTAGAGTTTTTGACAGTTATATCATAACAAAACCCAAATAAATATAGGTACCTGGTAAGGAAGCTGACTCTGACGATTACTCTGCCTTGTTAGTCCGCTTTCCTCACGAAGCCCAGCCATCCTCTCAGGATGCTGAAAGACTCCCAGGAGCTGTTGTATCCAGGGCGACAACCCATACAACAGGACCTCATCAAAACCCTTAATTTGGGCGCTCTCAAGAAATGACATTTGACCACCCGCCAAATCAAAAAGGATGCGAAAGGCTTCTTAGCCTTCCGTACAACCCAAAACAAGATTAAAAACATTTCAAGAGAAGATTAAAAGGATATTGGAATTAAGGGAATGTAGTGGTAGAACCCTCACCCACTACTGCACTCGCTGCAACGAATGGACCCAGTGTGTAGCAGTCCTCATAAAGAGTCTGGACGTCTTTTAAGTAAAATGAAGCGAACACCGACTTGCTCCTCCAAAAGGTCGCGTCCATAATACTTCGCAGAGATCTGTTTTGCTTAAAGGCCACGGAAGTTGCTATAGCTCTTACTTCGTGCGTCTTGACCTTAAGCAAGCAACGATCTTTTTCACTCAAGTGAGAATGAGCCTCTCGGATTAAAAATCTAATAAAATACGATAAAGCATTTTTAGACATAGGCAATGATGGCTTCTTAACTGAGCACCACAAGGCCTCAGATCCACCTCGTAAGGATTTGGTACGAGCTAAATAAAACTTAAGAGCTCTAACTGGACACAGTACTCTTTCAAGCTCGTTGCCTACGATCTCTGACAGGCAAGGTATATCAAACGACTTAGGCCAAGGACGAGAAGGCAGTTCATTTTTGGCCAAGAAACCAAGCTGAAGTGAACATGTGGCTTTATCTGTAGAAAAGCCGATGTTCTTACTGAAGGCATGGATCTCACTGACCCTTTTAGCCGAAGCCAAGCACACTAAGAAAAGCGTCTTGAGGGTGAGATCCTTCAGGGAGGCTGAATGTAATGGCTCAAACCTGTCGGACATTAGGAACCTTAGGACCACGTCTAAGTTCCATCCAGGAGTTGCCATACGACGCTCCTTAGAGGTCTCGAAGGACTTAAGGAGATCTTGGAGATCTTTATTATTGGACAGATCTAAGCCTCTATGTCTGAACACAGAAGCCAATATGCTCCTGTAGCCCTTAATAGTGGGCGCTGAGAGGGAGCGAACATTTCTCAGATGTAGGAGAAAGTCTGCAATTTGGGCTACAGAGGTACTGGAAGAGGAAATGGATGATGACTTGCACCAGTCTCTAAAGACTTCCCACTTCGACTGGTATACCTTGATGGTAGAAGCTCTCCTAGCTCTCGCAATCGCTCTGGCTGCCTCCTTCGAAAAACCTTGAGCTCTTGAGAGTCTTTCGATAGTCTGAAGGCAGTCAGACGAAGCGCGGGGAGGCTTTGATGAAGATTCCTTACGTGGGGCTGCCGTAAGAGATCCATCCTTAAAGGAAGACTCCTTGGAATGTCTACCAGCCATTGAAGTACCTCTGTGAACCACTCTCTCGCGGGCCAGAGGGGAGCAACCAACGTCAACCTTGTCTCTTCGTGAGAGGCGAACTTCTGCAGTACCTTGTTGATGATCTTGAACGGTGGGAATGCGTACGCGTCCAGGTGAGACCAGTCCAGTAGGAACGCATCTATGTGGGCCGCCTCTGGATCTGGGACTGGAGAGCAATAGGTCGGGAGCCTTTTGGTCAACGAGGTGGCAAAGAGGTCTATGGAGGGTTGACCCCAAGTCACCCAAAGACTCTTGCACACGTCCTTGTGGAGGGTCCATTCTGTGGGGATCACCTGACCTCTCCGACTGAGACAGTCTGCCAAGACGTTCAAGTCCCCCTGGATGAATCTTGTCAACAGGGAGATGCCTCGATTTTTTGACCAGATGAGGAGGTCCCTTGCGATGACGAACAATGTGAGGGAGTGAGTGCCTCCTTGCTTGGAGATGTACGCCAATGCTGTGGTGTTGTCCGAATTGACTTCTACCACTTTGTTTCGAAGAATGCTCTCGAAACTCGTCAAGGCCAAGTGAACCGCTAACAGCTCCTTGCCGTTGATGTGCATGCTCTTCAGATCTGACGTCCAAAGACCCGAACATTCCCGACCGTCCAGAGTCGCTCCCCAACCCAAATCCGACGCGTCTGAGAACAACACGTGGTTTGGGTTCTTGACTGCCAGGGACAGACCCTCTCGCAGACTTATGTTGCTGTCCCACCAGTTCAGGCATGCTTTTACTGGCTCGGAGACCGGGATTGACACAGCTTCCAAAGTCTTGCTCTTGTTCCAGTGTGAGTCTAGATGGAACTGGAGAGGGCGAAGGTGAAGTCTCCCTAGTGAGACAAATTGCTCCAGGGATGACAGAGTCCCTAAGAGGCTCATCCAACTTCTTACTGAGCAACGGTCTTTTTTCAGCATGAGGCGGACTTTGAGCAGGGCTTGCTCTATCCTGGTGGCAGACGGAAAAGCCCGAAAAACTAGACTGCGAATCTCCATCCCCAAATAGAGAATCGTCTGGGATGGATTCAGTTGAGACTTTTCTAAGTTCACCAACAGTCCCAACTCCTTTGCCAGACCCAACGTCCATTGAAGGTCCTGCAGACAGCGATGACGGGACGATGCTCTGAGAAGCCAGTCGTCCAAGTACAGGGAGGCTCGAATTCCCGATAAATGAAGGAATTTTGCCACATTCCTCATGAGCCTCGTAAACACGAGAGGAGCAGGGCTGAGGCCGAAGCACAGTGCTCGAAACTGGTACACCACATTCCTGTAAACAAACCTCAGATACGGTTGAGAATCTGGGTGAATAGGAATGTGGAAGTACGCATCCTGCAGGTCGAGAGAGACCATCCAGTCTCCCTCTCTGACTGCTGCTAGGATGGACTTCGTGGTCTCCATCGTAAATTTTGTTTTTATAACAAAAACGTTGAGCGCACTGACGTCCAGCACTGGCCTCCAACCTCCCGTATGCTTTGGGACTAGGAAGAGACGGTTGTAAAATCCCGGTGATTGAAGGTCCGAGACTTTCACCACCGCTCCCTTCTCTAGCAACAGAGACACCTGCTGATGTAGAGCTTGTCTCCTTGACTCCTCTCGATACCTGGGAGAGAGGTCTAGAGGAACTGTTACTAGAGGAGGTCTGCGTACAAAAGGTATTTTGTACCCCTCCTTGAGCAACAACACAGACTCTTGGTCTGCACCCCTCTTCTCCCAGGCCTGCCAGAAGCTGTTCAGTCTGGCCCCTACCGCTGTCTGAGGACGTGGGCAGTCAGACTCTGCCATGGGAGGACTTGGATCCTCTCCTCTTGCCTCTTTTTCTGTCGGCACGAGCGCCTCCCCTGCTGGGGGCTCTGCCACGAAAGGGCGGGATAAACCTAGTCGCTGGGGTATCGATCTTGGGCCTCACGACATAAGACGATGAAGGAGCTCCCTTACGAGCAGAAGTAGCCATCAGGTCGTGTGTATCCTTCTGCACAAGCGAAGCCGCAATGTCCTTGATCAGCTGTTGAGGAAACAAGGCAGCTGATAAGGGGGCAAAGAGAAGCTCCGACCTTTGACAGGGAGTAACTCCTGCTGAAAGGAATGAGCAAAGAGTTTCCCTCTTCTTCAGGACTCCAGACGTAAAGGTGGCGGCGAGCTCATTGGAGCCATCGCGGATGGCTTTGTCCATACAAGACATAATAAGCACGGAAACATCCTGGTCGGCAGACGAGATCTTCCTGCTTAATGCTCCTAGAGACCAATCTAAAAAGTTAAAAACTTCGAAGGCCCTGTAAACCCCTTTAAGGAGATGGTCAAGGTCCGAGGAGGACCAACAAACTTTAGAGCGTCTCATGGCCAGGCGACGGGGAGAGTCTACGAGGCTTGAGAAGTCACCATGGGCAGAGGCAGGGACTCCCAAGCCGAGAACTTCTCCCGTGTCATACCAGACGCTCGCTCTAGAAGCTAGTTTAAAAGGAGGGAAAGCAAAGGCCGTCTTCCCCAAACTCCTCCTGGTAACCAACCAGTCGCCTAGCAAACGTAAAGCCCTCTTAGAAGAGCGAGAGAGCACTAGCTTAGTAAAAGAAGGCTTCGCAGCAGCTATGCCTAGCGCAAACTCTGACGGAGGCGAACGAGGAGCAGAAGTAACAAAATGGTCTGGGAAAAGATACTTAAAAATCATCATGATTTTCTTAAAGTCCATAGAGGGTTGAGCAGCCTTAGGCTCTTCTACGTCTGATAAAACATCCAAAGGAATATCAGTAGGCGGAGGATCAGCAACATCCTCATCTGAAAGAACCTCGTCTGACAATTGATGAGTCTCAAGAAAGGGAGAGACCTGCCGCGGTGGCAATGCTTGACAAGCAAAGTCCACACGCAAAGGAGCAGCAGTAGTAGTCAAGGAAGCTACGTCATGTCGCTGCTGAAAGGACTGACCAGCAACAACAACAGGAGCTGATGGACGCTCGACGTCAAGTCGAGACTGCCTTGACTGCCTAGACTGAGTAGTCAAAACAACCCTTGACTGCGGTGCTTGACGCTCAACGTCAAAACAAGGCAACTGAGCTGGTTGGCGAACGTCCTGAACGTCAACACGAGACTGCGGCAGCGGCTGAACGTCAACACGAGGCTGCGGCAGCGGCTGAAAGTCAACACGGGACTGCATCGAGTGAGGCTCCAAGTCACGTGACTGACGTGACAAACTACCGACATCACGTTTCGTAACGTCAAAAGGATGAGTAAAGGCTCGTTTGGGCGGCTGACGGCCAGAGTCTCGATCAGCGTAACGGCGAGGATCATCGTGAACCTGCTCAACGCTATACTCCTCCATAAGGGAGGCAAGCTTATTCTGCATATCCTGCAGGACAACCCATTTAGGATCAACGGGAGTCGGTACGGGCCGAGACGATGGTAATGTCTGTGACGGCAAAACATTGCCTTTACTGAGACTCTCGGAGCCCGTGTTACGCTTACGTTTGATCGGCAAACAGTCTTCCGACGACTGCAAAGGGTCAGAGCTGTCCCAATGGCTACAGCCAGGACGCTGGACCTGTCCTGAAGGGACTGACTTCCGCTTTAAGGGTCTAGAAACTTTGCTCCAAGGTTTCTTTTGCGAGAAGCCTTCGGATGACGAGGAGAAAACAGCCTCGCTCGTCTTATGGTAGGGGCGATCTTGACGAGACACGCCCGAAACCACAGAGGGAACGTCTGTTCGTTGGTTAAAGCCTCTCGTCCCCTTAAGTCCTACGACATTACTTCTCCCTGGTGCAGGGGAGCCTGAAAGAGGTCTCGGACTAGGAGAACGACAAGCACGAACAGACGAACCCTCGGTCGCAACACTAAAAACACTTTGCGCACTAATCACTTTATCCCCACGATTTTCTGATTTGGCACTCTGACACTTTAATACATTTACATCCGCCATGAGTTGATTACGGTCCGATGCTAAGGACTCAACTCTCTCGCCCAAAGCTTGAATGGCAAGCAACATATCCCGTATGGATGGTTCATGAGTGCTAGTAGAGGGTTCAGGAACAACTACTACGAGAACACACGGTATGTGGGTCGAGAGAGGCCTTGGGAAGACGTTTGTTACAATCCCTAGCATTACATTTACGAAATTTAGGTCCAGAGATAGGAGAAGGTTCAGCCATTTTGAAAAGTCAAAGAAAATCCAGAACAAATCCAAAGTCATCAACAATAAACACTATCCAAAAAAGGGTTCAAGAGTTTTAATTGAAGAGAAAAACACCTGTCACTGCGAAAGCTCAAAACCAAAAAGAAGTACTTCACCAAAAATGACGAAAACTCCAGGTCAACAGCGAGCGGAATCAACTTGTCGACAAGACCGACAAAGAAGAACTGGAGCTGTTTACATGTATATGCGGTATCTGGCCGATAGTCGGCGCTGGTGGGCACACCCGCAACCTTCATGGCGATCGCTCGCGAGTTTTTGTGTTTCTGTCGAGCCGTCCGAGACGTCAGCTATTATATATTCACCGGCTAAGTTTAATATTTAAAAAAATCTGTGTGATATGAATGCTTGAATGAACAATGGTAGCTCTCCTCTTAATTCAGAATTACGAATGGTTTATCTTACCATATCTCCATGCAGTACCATATGTCTTTTAAAGGCAAAAATAGACTGTTACATGATGCTGTTTGGAAGCAAAGGCTGAACAAATAGAAGACTCAAGTAATACCAACACATCAGTTGTTGAGTGCATTTTTCCAAGACCACACTGGATGGATGATAAAATAACTTTCTTCTCCAGGTAGCACACCAGTCTTGCATTGACCATCTTTTCCATGACCTTACAAAACAAGATGTCAACGCAATTGGTCAATAGTTTGTTGCTAAAAACTTATCCTAATTGGGTTTTAAAAATGCTAAAATAAAGGCTAGTTCCCAAACACTTGGATAACTGTGATTATGCCATATTCTATTAATAATGCTTGAAATAAATAACTTAGTGTCAACAGGTAAATGTCTAATCATTGCATATGGAATTCCATCGGGTCTAAGGGCTGTATCATTGCAAGTAGCACATACGGAATCAAATTCCCTTTCAGTAAAAGGAGCATTGTAAGAGAACTCTTTGTTTGTTGTAAAACTTATCTTCAATGCTTCTATACTGGTGGTCAGGAGCTGTTTCACACTTGCACGATACATTGGAGAAATGATCGAACAAATCATTGCTAACTTCAGTTGCGCCAGTCACATACTGACCAATCACCTTCAACACTGGTGGTGAGTTGGGGGTAAATATGTCGGCTATCTTTTATAATTTCCTCCTTATATAAGGAGCTGGTGTTCTACTATTCTACTATTGACTGAGGAAAAAAAAAGACATCTAAGACTGGCGCCTAGCTTCTTTTATTTCATGGCAGAATTGTGCTTTACATTTCTTGTATATAATTGAACTCTCCTTTGTACAGCGACTACACAATCGAGTTCAAAAGATTTTCTTGAGGCTCTTTGCACAACTAGTTCTAAAAACCACCAAAGACTGGTCCCATTTAAATAAACCTATGGTTTTGGGAATTGAATTGACTCCTACTGTATGAAGAGTTCCATTCAGTAAGTTTATGGCATCATTTACACTTTCAAACTCTTCTGAATTCTTTTTAATTTTGCTTTTCTCCAGAAATCTATTGCAGTCTGCCTTGCAAAGGTTCCATCAAAGTGATCTCTGTAAGGATGGATTATTGTTGGTGTTTATAATAATTGGAGATTTATCACTAGTATGCCAATCATCTATCGTTTTCCAATCAAAATCAAGAAGGCAGTCAGAGCTTGCAATTGAAAGGTCAATGTATGACAAGGTACCTGTCTGAACACGAAAGTGTGTGGGCTATCCTGTATTAAGGAGTCCCACATCTTCATTTTCTACAATTGATGATATAATAATGCCCCTTGTGTTTACTAAAACATCACCCCATAAAGCTGTCTACCATTAAAATCTCCTAGTAAAGGAAAAGGTTGAAGGAATTGTTGAATCATCTCTACTAAATTATCATACAAGATGCTATTTGGAGGCAAGTAATGAGAACAAATGGTGTATTTTCTTCCTATATTAATTTGTACAACCACTGCATGCAGAAGTCTATGAATAGATAAAGATATTTGGGGATCATCTTGATAAACGTATATAAGGCTTCCACAATGACTCCTTGCTTAATCATATGGTGCCCTATAGTTAATATATTCATGAGGACTGGAAGTATTATCATCAAGCTTACTCTCCTGTAGACTTATAATTATGGAGGAGTGCTCATAAATGAGGAACTTAAGTCCATATTTAGCCCTTAGTCCCCAACTATTCCATTGAACAAGGGAGGAAAAAATAATGGTTTATTTTCTGGAAGACATCTTAGATGAGGTCTTCCCATTGGCAATTATTGATCAAATATTATTTCCTATAGGCTTCTTTAGAGAGGGCATTGATAAATTAGGTTCTGCACTTATCTTTTTCTCAACGTCCTTTTGACCTACTTGTTGACGGGATGGTGGACCTGAACTTAAATTTTTTATTAATTTAAGTTGTTTTCTTATTGATCTGATATATCAACTGACAAAACATGAAACCTATTTGATGTCATACCTTTAGTGCTCTTTATGGAAGGGGGTGAGAGAAATGGAGGTCTTTCTTTTCCAATCAAGAGGTGGAGAGTAATCAGGTTCTAGCATCTTCCCCACTACAGGTGCACCTGATAACTTTTTTTTTTTTCTTTTCAAGTGAAACCTCCATCAAACCAGGCAAGGATACAGCCTGAGAGTGATTAGTACTATGGTTTGTAAAGGGGGATAAAGATTGAATAGAGGTGGGCATTGCTTTACTATTAATACACAGCGACAAAACCTTAGGAGGTGATATTCTTGCCTCATTATGCAGCATTTTATCAGATGATGATGTATTTCTTTTTTGAGAACTAACGACAGTAATTAGTGGACTGGATGTCTCCTGTGGCGTTTTTCCTCCTGATTTCAACGCCTTTGCATAGCTTGTTGATTTACTCCATACTGTAGTACAGTACTGTATAGTCTCTTGGCATGCCCCACGCTTTCATGTTCATCAAGTGTACATTCTCCATGGTAAAGATTGGGGGAAGTGCTACATATTTTTTTATTTTTTACAAACTTTAGAAGGATACCCAAATCTAAGGCAATGAAAACAATACAGTGGCTTCTGGTTAAAATGTCAAACTTTAGTCCTTTAATTTTCCATGTCAATGCGGAAAGGCACATTAGTATCCTGGAAAGAAGGATAATCATTGATGTTCCATGGATTTTATGCTCTTTCCATATAATCAAAGGACACATGGCCAGTATCTCCTTTTCTGTAAACTACTCCCCTTCATAGCTTAAGTTTTATATCATCAACATTTGTCTTTAAATTGCATAATTGTGTATATGATTTGCCATTTATAAGGTCACTTTTCCTTCCACACCGAGATATATACCACCAGGTATGATAGGTTCCTACTTCATTCTTAAGAAATTTATAATCTTAAAATAATTTCATGTCCCTCTTTAAATTGAGCAATAAGCCACAATGGTGGTTTGGCTGCCTCTGGGAAGGCATAACTACCTCTACATCTATATCAATCCAGTTTGCAGGTTTGAACACATCTAAATCCTTTGGTACCCCATCACACAGAGCATCCTTGATGTTCAAAAATTATTAATTTTGATATTCATAAGATTACAGATTCCATTAAATGGTTCATTATGATTATCAAAGAATCCCATTTGTCATTTCCAAGTCTCATTTTAATTTCTTTGATTAAACCATAGCAGTCAAATGCTTTATACAGCAAATCATAATCAGTCTCTAATGGAATTTTGGTAGCATGCAGGATTCTCAGTTTCCCTGTGTTGCCAAAATTACTTGATTTGCCAATATTAGAAGTATGGTCCTTTTTAGTTCCTAAGTCGTCAACAGAATTTTCTTTAAATGAATTGCCAGAGGTCATCAACAGTGCCAGGGGAAGAGTCAGCATATCCAGGGGATGAAGCATCATTGTTTAAAGGGACCACAATCATGGGTGAGTCTTTGTTTGTTGGTTGGTTTGGTTGATTTACATGCTTGAGAATATTAAGAAAGTATCATAAGTTGGAAAGGAAAATTGCATTCTCCACTATCGGCACAATAAGAGTATAATTCCCAGATGGTCCACTTCATACCCCACCTGTGGGATATTATTATTATTATTTATTATTATTAGCCAAGCTACAACCCTAGTAGGAAAAGCAAGATGTTATAAGCCCAGGAGCTCCAACAGGGAAAAATAGCCCAGTGAGGAAAGGAAATAAGGAAATAAATAAATGCTGAGAACAAATTAACAATAAATCATTCTACAAACAGTAACAACATCAAACCAGATATAAAAAGACTTA
The DNA here is from genome assembly GCF_036898095.1 of Palaemon carinicauda. Classification (NCBI taxonomy): domain Eukaryota; kingdom Metazoa; phylum Arthropoda; class Malacostraca; order Decapoda; family Palaemonidae; genus Palaemon; species Palaemon carinicauda. Next base: position 15,769,093 of record NC_090740.1, on the reverse strand, counting down.
TGTCAGCCTCTTCAACATAAAAACATAAGCTGCAACTTTGAACTTTTGAAGTTCTACCGATTCAACTACCTGATTAGGATAATAGGAAGATCATTCCACAACTTGGTCACAGCTGGAATAAAACTTCTAGAATACTGTGTAGTATTGAGCCTCATGATGGAGAAGGCCAGGCTATTAGAATTAACTACCTGCCTAGTATTACAAACAGGATGGAATTGTCCAAGAAGATTTGAATGTAAAGGATGGTCAGAATTAGGAAAAATCTTATGCAACATGCATAATGAACTAATTGAACGGCGGTGCCAAAGAGTAATATCTAGATCAGGAATAAGAAATCTAATAAGCCTTAAGTTTCTGTCCAATAAATTAAGATGAGAATCAGCAGCTGAAGACCAGACAGGAGAACAATATTCAAAACATGGTAGAATGAAAGAATTAAAACACTTCTTCAGAATAGATTGATCACCAAAAAATTTGAAAGACTTTCTCAATAAGCCAATTTTTTGTGCAATTGAAGAAGACACAGACCTAATGTGTTTCTCAAAAGTAAATTTGCTGTCAAGAATCACACCTACAATTTTAAAACTCATACAAAGTTAAAGAAACAATATCAATACTGAGATCCAGATGTTGAGGAGCCACTGTCCTTGACCTACTTACAATCATACTTTGAGTTTTGTTAAGATTCAACTTCAAACCACATAATTTGCATCAGGCACTAATTTTAGCTAGATCTCTATTAAGGGATTCAGTAACCCCAGATCTACATTCAGGGGATGGAATTGATGCAAAGAGAGTAGCATCATCTGCATATGCAACAAGCTTGTTTTCTAGGCCAAACCATATGTCATGTGTATATAGTATGAAAAGTAATGGGCCAAGAACACCACCCTGTTTAACACCAGATATCACATTCCTATACTCACTATGGTACCCATCAACAACAACTCTTTGAGATATTACTTAAAAAAAAAAAAAAAAAAAAAAAAAATAATGCTAAGAAACGACCCACCCACTCCCAACTGTTTGAGTTTGAAAACAAGGGCCTCATGATTAACACAGTCAAAGGCAGCACTAAAATTAAGGACAATCATACAAACTTCCTGACCACAATCAAGGGATTTCTGTACAGCATTGGAGATTGTAAGAAGAGCATCACATGCTCCAAGGCCTTTATGAAAACCAAATTGCATACTAGGGAATAGATGATTACCTTCAGCAAACCTATTAAGACGTTTTGCCAGGAGACGTTCAAAAACTTTAGATAATATGGGAGTTATGGAGTAACATTAACAAGTCTCCAACAAGCGCTAAAAGCTCCTCTTCTTGCTAACTTGCGCAAAACATCAGATAGCACCAAAACAGATATAGAGGCACAGGTTTAAGCTAAACCCACCAGTCAGAACTGAGACCAAGAAAATATGGAATCATCTTCCCCATATCTGTACTGTAATAATAGGAGCTTCCAGACAAAAGCCGAGAATTCTACCTCAAGGATTGGATCCCCAAGGTTCCGATGACCCATCCCTTGAGAATAGTTGCACCCGATGGCTAAGATTATCTAATACTCGCACATACTGCTTTGAATGCAAATACCTCCCTACTGTGATCTAAACAGGCAGTAATAACGAATGTTGAAGTATCCATACCATTTAAGGAAAAAAATATATACATATATAAATACATAAATAAAAAAATAAAAAATTATACCTATATATATATATATATATATATATATATATATATATATATATATATATATATATATATATATATATATATACACACACATATACATACACATACATATATACAATATATATATACATATATCTATCTATCTATATAAATATATATATATATATATATATATATATATATATATATATATATATATATACAGTATATATATATTTTAGGGAAATATTACTCATAGATTAAAGACAGAAAGATAAAGAAAGTTATCAAAATTAGGAGGTTGAAGTAATGTTGAGAAATAGAAACAGAATAGGGAAAGAAATTTAGATTGGAACTTGGGAGCAGTTCCCCTTAGTTTGAGAGCCCTCTTGCCCATCACAATGCTTCAACAAGGAAACAATATTCCCAATTGAAGCACAATAACTTCATCAAGGCATTCTCTCGTTAAGAGGGTCACTACTGACAGGAAGCTCCATCTTTCTGCAGACATAAATCAACTACTGTACAAAGTTCATTATTGATGACATCCCTCACCATCTGTTATTGTAGTCCCTATTCAATGAAAATCTCATGTCAACAAATACAACTAATATATGAGTGAAATGGTATCAACCTCCAGAATAATAATAATAATAATAATAATAATAATAATAATAATAATAGTAATAATAATAAAAATAATAATAATAATAATAATAATAATAAAAAGTGATGGCTTGTAAAACAAAGAAATACAAAAAACCTTCGCTTCTATAAAGCCTAAAAACTTGTATTGCTTGTTCGAAAACAGCAAAGAAATGATACTACAGTATTGCCATTCCAAAGGAACCCTTTTGAATAAAGGATACAGAACTTGGATTTATTGATCTGGTCTTAGGCTCTATTCCATTAATTTTTTCAGCATGAAGTACCACTTGAGCTCTTAATGAAAATTAATAGAAATGGCCAAGCATGTATATGGTAGGAGACATAAAAATGAAATTTCAAAATGATTAGAGAAATACTTTACCTGGTTTAAGGTCGGCCCACACAGTCCTACATCAATAATAAAGTAGAGGAGTTGGCAGGAAATTTTCTGTCATTAATATGACGTTTTTGTTAATATTTTTTGTAGTCTTCATTTCTGCAAAACTTATAGAGTGATGAAGTTCTTCACCATGCATTTACATAAGCATTCATGTTGTCCTTGAGCAAACGGGTTCAACTCCCTTAGAATTATAATAGAAACATAAGACAAAAACTATGAAGGGTGCTTAAAATAATATGAGGGATGGAGGGACTTATGAAAGGTGCATTTAGTGATGATTTAAAAAGAGGAAGAACTTTAGACCAAGTGCCAGATACAGTACAGTATTTCTCTAGCCCATATACCTGACTATAATTACCATATAATTTGATTACTGTAAATTGGCTTTTCATACCCCATAAAGTATTAACCGCCAAAGGCTTATGCAAAATAACTGTATTATTGATATAAAATATAGGGTAAATACTGATAAGAAAATGTACTTACTAGTCTGTATCTTTATTGTAAAATACAGCATATCAATATTCTACATATCTATATTGCAAACACGGCAGCAGTAATTTATTCCAGATTTTTCTTAAGAGCATCCTACCCATGGGTCAAGGCGATTCTTCTTCAATACGAACTGAATTTTTCTATCCATATCTTCGTTATAAATGGCTTTGGCTTTTTGGAAGTTGATGCGTCGTCGAGTCTGTGAAAATAAATATCAGATTAGCCAGTACTTCCTGCTATATAATAATCTAAAACTATGCATGAATAACAAATTATATATATACACGAAAAATTACAGCCCGATAAGTTTACTCTTAAATATACTCGATCATATTAAGCCTAATAGCAAGACAACTAGACTTCAATCAACCAAGGGAACAGGCTCGCTATACAAGTGGGTACTGTATTCAACAACTGACCATATATATGTAATTAACCAGCTAATGGAATTTAGCTTTGTATGACATTAATAGACAATGAGGAAGGTTTTGATTCTTTCAAAACTTCAACAGTAATGAAATCCCGTCAAGGACAAGTAAACGAATCTTATGCTAGAACACTTGAAGAATATCTATACAGGAAGTACTGCATAAAGACAGGGAGAAAATTCCAATTGAGATTAGAGTTACACAGGGAAACCAAATCTCCTCTACATTATTCACAACATGAATAAGTTTCAAAATAACTTCTCAAGAAGTTTATGCTCAGTAAAAAAATAAAATATTTGCAAAGATTATAATAGGGTGAATAGAAAGACAGCTAGACTTTAATCAACCAACAGAGCAGGAAGGCTTTAGAGCCAGGTATTCAACAACTGACCATATCTTTGTAATTAACCAGCTAATGGAAAAATTACCAGAGTATGACAAACCAATATGTATGACATTTATAGACAATGCGAAACCTTTTGAATCTGGCAAAACATCAGCAGCAATGAAAGCACTTCAAAATCAAGGCATAGATTAATCTTATGTCACAACACTTGAAGGTATCTATATAGGAAGTACAGCAATCCTAACACTACATAAAGGTGGTGAAAAAGTTCTACTGAGAAAGGAGTTAGACAGGAAGACCCAAACTCTATCAAATCATTCACAGCATGCCTGGAAGTTTTTAGGAATTTAGATTGGGAAAATGTAGAAATTAACATTAATGGGGAATACCTTAACAACTTAAGATTTGCAGATGACATAGTTGTGTTTAGTGAATCATATAAGGAATTACAAAAGATTATAGATTTGAATAAAGTAAGCAGAAATGTAGACTGAAAATTAATATGAGCAAAACTAACAAAATGTTCACGCGGACAAAAAATACAAGTTATGGACGAGACTTTAGAGGTTGTTAATGAATATACATAGGCCTACTTAGGACAGACAGTGATTCCCCAAGACATGAGATCAAAATTAAAAGAAGGACAAGTATGGAATGGAAAGCTTTTGGTAAACAAAATGAGATTATGAGTGGTAAAATGACACTCTCTAAAAAATAAAGTAATTAATCAGATGGTCTTACCAATATTAACTTATGCATCAGAAACTTGGAGCCTCACTAAGGCCTTAGAACATAAGCTAGTTACAACTCAAAGAATTATGGAAAAAATAATGATGGGAATAACACTATGAGACAGAAAAAGAGCAACATGGGTACGAGAAACAACTAAAATAAAGGATATTTTAACAACATGTAAGAAAAATAAATGGGCATGAGCAGGACATATAATGAGAATGATAGACTATTGATGCATATAAAGGATAACAGAATGGGTCCCTAGAGATTGAGAACGACGCAGGGGAAGGAATAGAAGATGATGGATTGATTAACTCAAGTTTGCAGGTGTGGACTGGCAAAGGAGGACCATAAACCGACGGGTGTAAAAGGTCATGTCAGGAGTTTTCTGCAGTGGACTAGTAATGGATGGTGATGATGACATATATATGAGAGAGAGAGAGAGAGAGAGAGAGAGAGAGAGAGAGAGAGAGAGAGAGAGAGAGAGAGAGAGAGAGAGAGACTTGATGTGATTTAAGAACACAAACTGTTGCAAAGAAATGACTGAATAAGTAATAGTTATCAGGATTTCAATTGAAACAGCAGAAAAGCAATGTCATTGAGAGAGGAGAGAGAGAGAGAGAGAGAGAGAGAGAGAGAGAGAGAGAGAGAGAGAGAGAGAGAGAGAGAGAGAGAGAGAGAGAGAGAGAGAGTGAACTTGATGTGATTTAAGAACACAAAGTGTTGCAAAGATATGACAGAAAAAGTAATAGTTATTATGAGAGAGAGAGAGAGAGAGAGAGAGAGAGAGAGAGAGAGAGAGAGAGAGAGAGAGAGAGAGAGTGTGTGTGTTTTCAGTCATATTTTTCGATGAGCTTATGCCAAAAAACAAATTGTAGAAAAAAATCTAATAAGCATTAATAAACCATTAACTAACCAGTTTTCTAATTTTCTAGCAATAATTTTAAGATACAAAAGCACAGGAAATGCAATTGTTCTATGATATTTGTAAAAACATATACATGTAGCTCTAAATGAAAATAAAGGATGGTATATTAAAAGAAAATCATATCTTTGTAAACAATTTGGTGATAAAAAGTTATAATATAACGTTAAGAAGACTAAATAATATTATTTACTACGTGCATAGTTACAAGACCCACATAAAAAAGAACATATATTGTCCTTCACTTAACCTCCCCATCTGTAATTCTAATGAGTACCCTACAATTAGCATACTTTAGTCCCACCTTGCGGTGATGTTATATAAGCGGAGAGAGAGAGAGAGAGAGAGAGAGAGAGAGAGAGAGAGAGAGAGAGAGAGAGAGAGAAGGTATTTGTACACTTACATACATTTCTTTTGAAAATATATGATTTATTTCCCTTTTTATCAGTATTTCAATCTAGGATGTCTATGGGTAATGATCATAGTTTTTATCATTTCCCAACCAGCTTTAAGCATGCAGGATACAATATGGAAACTCAAGAGGAGATTATTATTTCTTAAAAGCTACACACACATACATACACTCATATATATATAATATATATATAGATATATATATATATATACATATATATATTTATATACATATATATATATATATATATATATATATATATATATATATATATATATATATATACTTTATATACACACACACATATATATATATATATATATATATATATATATATATATATATATATATATATAATATATATAATATATATATATATATATACACACATTTATATATATATATATATATATATATATATATATATATATACACACATTTATATATATATATATATATATATATATATATATACACATTTATATATATATATATTATTATTATTATTATTATTATTACTATCCAAGCTACAACCTTAGTTGGAAAAGCAAGATGCTATAAGCCCAGGGGCTCCAACAGGGAAAAATAGCCCAGTGAGGAAAGGAAAAAAGGAAATAAATAAATGAAGAGAACAAATTAACAATAAATCATTCTAAAATAAGTAACAATGTCAAAACAGACATGTCATATATAAACTATTAACAACATCAAAAACAAATATGTCATAAATAAACTATAAAAAGACTCATGTCCGCCTGGTCAACAAAAAAGCATTTGCTCCAACTTTGAACTTTTGAAGTTCTACTGATTCAACCACCCGATTAGGAAGATCATTCCCCAACTTGGTAACAGCTGGAATAAAACTTCTAGAGTACTGCGTAGTATTGAGCCTCATGATGGAGAAGGCCTGGCTATTAGAATTAACTGCCTGCCTAGTATTACGAACAGGATAGAATTGTCCAGGGAGATCTGAATGTAAAGGATGGTCAGAGTTATGAAAAATCTTATGCAACATGCATAATGAACTAATTGAACTATATATATATATATATATATATATATATATATATATGCATATATATATATATATATATATATATACATATATATATATATATATATATATATATATATATATATATATATATATATATATATGTATATAAATATATATATATATATATATATATATATATATATTTATTAATATATATATATGTATATAAATATATATACATATATATATATATATATATATATATATATATATATATATATATATATATATATATATATATATATATATATATATATATATATATATATATATACATATATATATATATATATATATATAATATATATATATATATATATATATATATATATATATTATATATACATATATAGTGAAGAAAATAATGAAGGTGTAATGAAAGAAACACACAATAAGTTTATCACCTACATCAGCTAAACAGTTTAGTGCTCAAGTCATATATTACCCATACCAAAAAGATATTACAAATAAAAATCATTAAGTCTCTATGTACCCAGAAAGAAGCGTATCTTACCAGTAGGAAGATGAAACTGCCCTAATCATTCCCGAAAATATGTATAGACAAAATTATTACCATGATTCAATGTGTTGATTAAGCTAACAAGATTATGATAAAGAAGCAAGTTAATCTTATCAAAAATACAGATAAAACTTCATTCACTACCGTCAAATAAACGTGCCAGCAAAACTCATTCAAGTCCAGTCATCCACTTAGGTTACATTAAAATATGAAGCATACTGACCAACAGAACAATGTCTCTAGATACATAAATTTCCAATGCAAGTCAATAATGCCATCTAGTTGTAGTTTGCTCTCCTAATCTATATATTAATATGATAGCGTGTGTGTTATTTATTTTGTGTCACGCTTTAAATAAAACGGAAATAATTTCATGCTATACTCTTACAAACTCAAGCTTTAAAGAAAATGGAAATAATTTCATACTATACTTTTACATACTCAAGCTTTAAAGAAAATGGAAATAATTTCATGGTATACTTTACAAGTTCACATTGGACTTTGTTTACTTAACCAAAGCACATCTTATATAGTTTTCCCAATTTTGTCTTCAGCACCTGACTTTTTTTAAATATTAGACAGAAAAAAATGAGTTCTATCAATTTCCATAACCTAGATTATAAAAGGTAGGCTCCACCTAGGAGGGCTGATTTTTGCCACTTTTTTTTTTTTATCTTTGCTAAAAGTCTTCCTTTTGCCTATCAGAAGGCCGTGATACGTGTAGAATTCACCTCCAGCCTCTATAAGGGCCCCCATGGTCGTCAACGACCCCCCTTATGTTCATAGTAAAAATAAGAAATATCATTAGTAATTGTGTAATTTTTATAGTTTACCTCTCAAAAATTGGTCGAGGTCGTTTTCTAATATCAGTTTCATCAAAGAAAATGAGTTCAGGGTTGACTATGAGATTATCTCCCATCTCTCTGTCATCAGAAAAAAAAATCGCTTTTTCTCGGTTTTTTTTTTTCGGGAGAGGGGTGTATTACTTTGCTTGTCCTGCTCTTATGCCTTAAGTAATATAATTTTTAGATGTTTCAGGCTATCAAGTGACATAATACCTACAAATACACACAAGGTTTTGTCCCTAAATCGAGATTTTAATTTTGGGTGAATATTTATTTCTAGGTTTCGCTCCATCATCGGCTTGGCTTTCACTACAGTTATTGCTCGTTTTTTTCTTGCTGTGTGCTTATTTACGGTTCGATTTTGATAAAACTTTGTGTGCATGTTCCAGGTGGATAAACAAACATACCTACACACCGAATTTCAATTCACGACAGTAGTTTCTCACCGATCACCAAATAATATTTAAGTCGCTGGCTCCGATTTTCACATTTTTATTCATAAAATCCTTTATTTTCCCTGTAGGATGATAAAACTTACTGAGGATATGCCTTATTATAGTGCTAATAATGCCTGAAAATTTCATTAGCGTGTCTTTATTAGTGTATTTTTGGGAAATATTTTTTACGATTGGCACCCCTACAAGGTGGAGCCTACCCTTAATCTCGGGACATTTTATTCAAACATGTTTAGGTTAGGAACAAGATAATTAGTAATGAAAATATTATTTTGTGTAATCTACACGGGTTCCGCTAGTATTTAATAACTAAATAAGTAAGTCCCATGTTTCAACCTTCACTTGTAAGTAAATTTCTTTTTTAATTTCAATTTGGGCAAAATTAAAAATACCTTACCTTGTGAGGCTTTTCATAACGTTGAGTTAATCTATACTGTTCAAGAAGACCTTCCTTTCCCATGATTCTGAAAAGATAAAACCAACTATAGAATTCATTGAAATTTCACACTGTATTTACAGCTACAATAGCAGAATCATGTTATTATTTTCATAATGAAAAGATTATTTAAAGTCCATCCACAACTTTCATAAATTCTTCAAGTGTTATACTTTGGATACACAAGTGTCACTGAAACCAATATTGCACTTTTCGAGACTACAGACTACAACAAACTTAAAAAATCAAAGTACTATAAGGAACCACAAACATAATAAAGATCTACTAAACAGTATCCCAGTGCTGCAACTTGTGGTACTTCCTTCCCAAATACAAAAAGCAAGCAGCTATACAAAGAACTAGTCCTGAAACAATCCTTCTAACTGCTTGTTCAATACTTTTACCCATATATTATAATAGTAAGCAGTGCGTATTATACAGTACCACAGCTAATATGAACAATTAATGGTGGTATTGTGGCTTGTTATCTACATGTCATGAAGGTAGTTTGGTATGCAATATGACAAATATGGAAATAATTTGTATTATTCCTAACTACACAAACCTTGAGCTCTTTTCAGTGGGGATTATTTCAATGGCTGCTGAAACTAGCCAAAACCCTTTAAAGTGAGGTGTAACACTGCTAGTTAGCAAGCAGGGGTAGACCCGCCACCCTGCTCACATCCACACTAATACAGTGGTAACATGCTTGCCTAGCATTTGCATGGCAGCAGATCGATCCCCGCCCGGGACCGTGAGTTCAAGCTGTTTACTGGGGAGGCCACTGCTAGTGGTATGGCACCACAATGGGGGGATGGAATTGCCTGGCTGACGTTCTGAATTTGTCTCAGAATTTGTGAGAGATAACGGCCTAAGCAATCCGTGCGATGGTGCGTGGACTAAGCCTTGTGACTTGACTAAGTAAGGGCAATCTTGGAGTTATGCTCTGCACTTAACCTAGACATTGCCCAACTTCACCTCGCACGAAGATCAAGGCCTTAACAAATATATTTGCATATACTGTATATTAGGTTACAGAAGGGACTGAGCTGAAACCCCAAGAGAAGGGAGAATGAAAAGCGAAGAGGCCAGTCACTCACACATTCATTCTAGTATTACTACTGGGTAACATCTGCCCTCACCCGACAGCTACTTGTCCTGCAAGGGAGCTGAGGTGTTTCCGACCACATTTTGTGCAGCCACCACAGGACCTATAGAAAAGGTATCCAGGTTCCTAAGGGCTACGTCTTGCAGTTAATGGGCCGTGAAGGTTGTTTGGCATTTCTAAACACCTGCCTATAATACCTGAGTCACAGAGTAGTAGTTCTTGAACTCCAGGGATGAGCTAACACCCCTGACGTTGTGAGCTCTGGGTCCATGGTCAAGAGGAGTGGAGTCAGAGTGTAGGGGTTGTTCAATCACCTGTCAAATACAGGCAGAGATTGTGTTCCTGCTGATCCTCCTCTTGGCTCTGCCTGTACTGACAAACAGTCTGTTAACCTAAGGCTAACAGATACTTCCTCAGTGCCCTCATAGGGCATAGTAATAGTTGATTTGGATTATCAGTGACAGAATGGAGACTCTCAATCCGGAGGGACCCAAATCTAGAATCTGCTACTGATGGATTTTGAATCTTAGCTACAAACTCTGAGAAGAACTTGAGTGTCATCTGCCCCCCATTCCCTTAAATGGTAAATGGGCGACATTGTAGGATAGGCTATGTAGCTCGCAAACTCTCTTCACAGAGACCAGGACTAAAAGGAAAATCATCTTAAGGCTTAAGTCACGGTCTGATAACTGACGAAGCCGCTAGTATGGTGCTCCTCTTACGGCTCATAGTACAGTACACAAACTACGTTCCAAGGAGGAGGTCTGACTTCTGACTGAGGGCAAGTGAGCTTGAAGCTTTGTTTGAGAGACAATGCTGTCGAGGAGGAAATGTTAATTCCTCTCAATCTATGGGGGAGACCGAGCAGAGTTTTTCCTCCCTGAAGTACAAGAAAAACTCCACTATCACTGGAACAGTGGCACTGAGAGGAACTACAGTATACCCCTTCCATGACGCCAACCACAAAAGATAGCAGACTTCACCTGATTGATGGCGGAAGATGACTCCCGGGGGTACCCTGACATTCACTTCACAACTGGTTGTGAAAAGCCTCTCGCCGAGGAGTTGCTGGGCAACCTACAGGCATGAAGCCATTGCGAAGCTACTGCTCTGTGGAATATCTTTATGTGTGATTGTGTGAGTAGATTGGGAAGAGGAAGGACCTCCATCAATACCTATGTGAGCAGATTTAAAGGTCCGGGAATCACTCTGCATGTTGCCACATCGGAGCTATTATGGTTATCGAGAGATCCTGCAATGCCCTTACCTTTTCAGAAGTCTCCTTACTATGCCGAAAGGGGGAGGGGAGAACACAAAGACGTCATTGTTGTCCTACTGTTGTAGGAAGGTGTCCTACTAGAAGGCATGGAGATCTAGTACTGGTGAGCAGCACATAGGAAACTTCCGGTTGACAAATGTTATTCAAAACGAGCCTGAGCATTGTGAACATATTTCTGTGTATAAGCATCCTCACAGATCTTGATGAGTTGCTTGCAGGAAAAATGTGTGCGCGATGAAAGTCAATATTATAACCGAAAGGAATTGATCGCCGATTAGCTGTAGCATTGTTATCATGTTTGTTCGCCCACGAAAGGTACCGTACAGGCAGCCAGCAGTGTGATCAGACCTTTGAGAGAGAGAAGTCCAAAATAAAATCCAGAAGGATTATGTTTTTCGAGATTTGCTGTTTTCTGAACAACTGTGGGATGAGACGACCACAAGCGGTCAGAAAGCATCCATGTTCACGGTAAAATCCCGGCAGGACTATATCTAACGAGACTCATTGTGGCATGCGGTGGCTGCAATCTGTCGGCAGGCATCCACATTTGTGACAATACTGTAAGCCCTGAGGGTTTTGTCTTACGAAACTCTATTACAGTCCAGGTTTCTACCTCCCTGATGAGGCCTCGCAGTCCTAAGGTTGAAAGCGCATGCGCATCGAAAGCAGCTCATGTCATCCAGTTAATGATTAGTGTCGGGTGGACTCTCTCTCTCATGGCAACAATGAATAGTCTCACATGTAAGGGTTATTAGCCTAAGCATGTAAAGAACCCAAATACTTGCCAGGTACCCAAAGGTTGGCAAGTAAGATCTTACCCATTCATTGTTTGAGAGGTGTGCATTAGCGATACAAACATTGACGGGTGCTGACAAAGCTTGCGATGCGACGTTAACTCGTCCCTATAAAAATAACTAGTGTACAGCTAAGGTGGGAGCATCCTGGGTTGCTCACAGATCTTTGTCAGGCAGAAGAGCTCACCAAACCACCTCGCTAGTGCTCCGTGGATGGGTGCGCAACACTGTGCATGACCTCTCTATGAGATTAAGGTCTGCAAGTGGGAAGGCTGCTTAACATGAGCTGGTGGAAGGTATCTCTCCTGTGGACAGATGAGTTGCCAAACATCTGGATGGGAACCTCCGGCAGCGCACTCTGATTCCCGTTAACGAGCTGAGTAAGCTAAAGTTGAAGGTTGGCATTCAGTGCTGCCTGTGAAACATAGCAGAAGCTAGTTTCTGGGTTTACCCTGAAGTGATCACCCCGACTGGAAAAAATTCAAGGGAAACCAGTCTACAACTGGTCTCGTTCCTCTGCCGGAGCTGCAGGAACGAATGTTTGCAAAAACAAAGAGAGCTGCAGCGAAGGGCACAAGAACTCAATCGGTGCATTAACTCCAGAGTCTCAGAGGAGAAGACATTGGTCAACCCCTGTGGAGGCCATGAGTGCTCCCACTGTGCCTCTACTCTAACTGTAGTACTGCACTCTCGAAAACCATTTGTTAAAAGGGTAGACCTCAATGAAGGCAGGAGTTGTCACAAGCAGCAACAAGAGAAAACTTCCCTAGTGGAGGGCGCCACTGCTTTGCTAGAAGCAATGGTGTCTACACCTAAGGGCAGTCTTGTCAATGATCATTGTTCTACTTGTTCGTCCTCCAACGGAGGTTGAGCGAGCAGAAACGACATCAAGTCAAAGTGGCTTGTTTTGGCTACAGTGTGTGTGAGCCGGCTGGTTGGTCCTACACCCTGCTAACCCCTGGCTAACTAGTGGTGGGTAATTACACCTTGCTAAAAATCTTTTAGCTAGTTGAAGCCGTTGCCGAAAGGTCTCTCCATAGTAAAGAACTGAAAGGTTTGTATTTGGTGCTGAAACAAATATAATTTTCCTTGGTTTTATTTTAAAATTATTTTTCCCACCAATTACATTGAAAATTATCAATTTAGAGGAAGTAGAACCATTCTATATTCATCAATAATGAGTAATCCCATTGGGAAACCAGGGTTGGAAAAAAAGGGTGAAATAAAGTGGTGCATAATACACTAACCTAACCTTGCATCACTGGTTTGGTAACTGACCCCTGGACTCCACTAAATTCACATCATATTAGAGATAGAAGTGAAGGTCAAGTATGTTCAAAACACATATAAAAAATGATATTTTGATTATAAAATAAATTTTTGAATATACTTACCCGGTGAATATATAATAGCTGACGTCTCCGACGGCTCGACAGATTCCCAAACACTCGCGAGCGATCGCCGTGAAGGTTGCGGGTGTGACCACCAGCGCCGACTATCGGCCAGATACCGCATATACTTGTCAACATCTCCAGTTCTTCTCAGTCCCCTAGGTCTCTATCGGGGAGGAAGGGAGGGCCTTTAATATGTTATTTTCCTTAGTAAAATAAATTTTTGAATATACTTACCCGATGATCATATAGCTGCATCCCTGCTGCCCGACAGAAAAAATCTACGGGCGGAATACGCCAGCGATTGCTATACAGGTGGGGGTGTACATCAACAGCGCCATCTGTCAAGTAGGTACTCAAGTACTCGATGTCAACATAGAACCAATTTTCTCCTCTGTCCCACTGGTTCTCTATTGGGGAGGAAGGGTGGGTCCTTTAATTTATGATCATCGGGTAAGTATATTCAAAAATTTATTTTACTAAGGAAAATAACATTTTTCAATATCAAACTTACCCGATGATCATATAGCTGATTCACACCCAGGGGGGTGGGTAGAGACCAGCATTACAAGTTGACATTATGAGCTAAGTATTCCGTATTTCATTTTAGCAGTTATTCAAAATAACAAGCATAAAATAAATAAGTACCTGGTAAGGAAGACGACTTGAACAATTACTCTGCCTTTTTAAGTACGTCTTCCTTACTGAGCCTCGCGATCCTCATAGGATGCTGAGCGACTCCTAGGAGCTGAAGTATGAAGGGTTGCAACCCATACTAAAGGTCCTCATCAAAACCTCTAATCTAGGCGCTTCTCAAGAAATGATTTTGACCACCCGCCAAATCAAGTAGGATGCGAAAGGCTTCTTAGCCTTCCGGACAACCCAAAAATATTTCAAGAGAAAGATTAAAAAGGTTCTGGAATTAGGGAATTGTAGTGGTGGAGCCCCCACCACTACTGCACTCGTTGCTACGAATGGTCCCAGAGTGTAGCAGTTCTCGTAAAGAGACTGGACATTCTTAAGATAAAAGACGCAAACACTGATTTGCTTTTCCAATAGGTTGCGTCGAATATATTTTGCAGAGATCTATTAGTTTAAAGGCCACGGAAGTTGTGACAGCTCTAACTTCGTGTGTCCTTACCTTCAGCCAAGCTTGGTCTTTCTCATTCAGAAGGGAATGAGCTTCTCGTATTAACAGTCTGATAAAATAGGAAAAAGAATTCTCTGACATAGGCAAAGATGGATTCTTAACTGAACACCATAAAGCTTCAGACGGGCCTCGTAAAGGTTTTAAAATAGAACTTAAGAGCTCTTACAGGACATAATACTCTTTCTAGTTCATTTCCAACCATACGATAAGTTTGGAATATCGAACGATATTGGTCAAGGCCGAGAAGGCAGCTCGTGTTTGGCTAGAAAACCAAGATGTAGAACATGTAGCCGTTTCGGATGAGAATCCGATGTTCTTGCTGAAGGCATGAATCTCATTGACTCTTTTAGCTGTGGTTAAGCATATCAGGAAAAGAGTCTTAACCCTGGATAGGTACGGTGGGTCGTTTGCGACCCCGAGCGTCAAAAAAAAACAGGTTTTTCTCACGTGACTCACCCCTGTGACTGAATTTGTGGGTGATCGACCTGCAGGAGGTGTCTCCCCTACACGCTCTAGTAGTGTCCAGATGTGCATTGCTGTAGCTGTATTCCTTCCCCGATTTCTGAGACGCGTCGGGGTCGTTCGCGTCCGAGTTTACCCTTCTGAGGTAGTTTGCATAATTATCAAAGTTATTACGTATTATGAAATTGTCGTAGAATGGTGCAACTTGTATAGGTTATCAGTTGTGGAAAGTCTTGGTGGATTGTTTGGCTACCATGTGCATGTTTTTTTTTTTAGTTAAAATGTCGTTCATCACCACGAGGACCATTTTACCGCGAGTGCCCCTTTTTCATTTTTTTTCATTTTTTTGCCAAGTCATTTTTCCGTAAGATATTGCCAAATAGTGTCGTAAAACTTTTGCTTGTTTAGTGTTGGAAAGTGTGTCTAGATGATCTGGCTACCCATGCATGACTTTGTTTTTGTCAGATACGACGTAGTTATTGGTATATTGGGTATTTAACTGCGGTTACCAATTTCTGTTTTTTTTTCAATATTTGTAAAAATTACTACGTAGTAAGGAATTGCCGTATATTATTCATTTTTTTTTTCATGTTTATGTGTTAGAAAGTGTGCCTTGATGGTTGGGCTAACACGTGCATGTCTTTTTTTTTTATCTGAGATGTCGTATATTAAAATGTCGGGCATTTTACCGCGAGTGTCCCTTTTTAATTTTTTTTAATTTTTTTGCCAAGTCATTTTTCCGTAAGATATTGCGAAATAGTGTCGTAAAACTTTTGCTTTTTTAATGTTGGAAAGTGTGTCTAGATGATCTGGCTACCCATGCATGATTAAATTTTTTTGTCAGATACGACGTAGTTATTGGTATATTGGTTATTTAACTGCGGTTGCCAATTTCTGTTTTTTTTTCAATATTTGTAAAAATTTACTACATAGTAAGGAATTGCCGTATATTATTGATTTTTTTTTCATGTTTATGTGTTAGAAAGTGTGCCTTGATGGTTGGGCTAACACGTGCATGTCTTTTTTTTTTATCTGAGATGCCGTATATTAGAATGTTGGGCATTTTTCCGCGAGTGCCCCTTTTTATTTGTTTTGCATTTTTTTGCTTAGTCATGTTACCGTAAGGAATTGGCAAGTAGTATCGCAAAACTTATATTTTTATAGTGTTGGAAAGTGTTTCTAGATGATCTGGCTACCCATGCCTATTTTTTTTTTAGCTAGATATGGCGTATATATAAGTATGTGTTCGATTTTCCTGTGATTGCCATTTTTTAGTTTTTTCCCATTTCTTTCAAAATTACTACGTACTAAGGAACTATCACAGAGTAATATTTCATTTATATGTTTATTTGTCGGAAAATATGCCTTGATGGTTTGCCTAGCACGTGGCTGAAATTTTTTTTTTCTGAAATGCCGTATATTAGAATGGCCATTTTTCCACGAGTGCCCCTTTTTATCTGTTTTGCCTTTTTTTGCTTAGTCATGTTACCGTAAGGAATTGGCAAGTAGTGTCGCAAAACTTATATTTTTATAGTGTTGGAAAGTGTTTCTAGATGATCTGGCTACCCATGCCTATCTTTTTTTTAGCCAGATATGGCGTATATATAGGTATGTGTTCGATTTTCCGGTGATTGCCATTTTTTCGTTTTTTCCCAATTCTTTCAAAATTACTACGTACTAAGGAACTATCACAGAGTAATGATTCCTCTAGATGTTTATTTGTCGGAAAATTTTGTTTACTTTTTTTTTGATTGAATATCATCAAATTTTTTTAGCTAAAATATTGTTTTACATTTTTTTTTTTCGATTTTATTTCCCTTCAAAAAAATTTTTTTGGGTCAGAATTTTAATTTTATAGTCGTAAAAAAATCGACAATTATCCAGCAACCCACCATACAATTTTTATGCATATCCAATAATAATTAGATTAGTAAATAACACCTTGAAATTGACATACCCTTCCTACATTTCAAGTGGCAGATTAGGGAGTCTGAGTCAGTGTGGTTGGCGGCCATTTTGTGGACATATCCGAAGCGTAAGCTGCCCTGTCTATATATATTCTTGTTCCCTATAGAATTTGAGATATTTTGGTATATTTTTACCTGCATAAATATCATATTATATATTAAATATATGTATTTTTTTACGAAATTTCCAAGTACTCAAAAAATTACCTTTAGATATGGCCCCTGATATAAATGTAATTTACAAAATAATGAAGATTTTTTTACATATTTCTATTTTAGGATAACATATGTTTATTCCCTAAAAAAATTAGCCACTTCCTATTTCATTTGGGTACCCAAAAAAATTCATGAAATTTGGACAATTTTTTTTGGCCAAAAAAAGTTACCCTTTTTTTCTCATTTCAGATCTTCACCTCCATGGGTCTGACTTCATCCAAAATACATCAAGATGTGTCCTAAACATTCAAGAATCAATTCCTAAAAGGATTTGTGTATATATGTATAAACTTTTTTTTTATGAATTTTTATGTCAGGTCTTTTTTTTTTCTACTTAATTTTTTAAAATATTTATAATAAATAGTTTTTCTGCAGATGAGTCGTATTTATCTTTACAGTTGTTTTAAGCATTCATTGAAGTTTTTTTTTGGCAAAAGAAAAAAGGAGGTTACTGCAAAAACTGATTTTTCAAGAATTTTTTTTGGCGTCGGGGTCGTTCGCGTCCGAGTATACCCTTAAAGGGGTGTCCGAGGACCGTACCTATCCAGGGTTAAAGGTGAGATCTTTCAGGGAGGCTGATTGAAGTGGTTCGAACCTGTCTGACATAAGGAATCTTAGAACCACGTCTAAATTCCAACCAGGTGTAACCAAACGACGCTCCTTCGTGGTCTCAAAAGACTTAAGGAGGTCCTGTAGATCTTTATTGTTGGAAAGATCTAAGCCTCTGTGACGGAAGACTGATGCCAACATGCTTCTGTAACCCTTGATAGTGGGAGCTGAAAGAGATCGCTCTTTCCTCAGATATAAGAGGAAGTCAGCTATTTGAGTTACAGAGGTACTGGTCGAGGATATGGATACTGACTTGCACCAGTTTCGGAAGATTTCCCACTTCAATTGGTAGACTCTAAGGGTGGATGTTCTCCTTGCTCTAGCAATCGCTCTGGTTGCCTCCTTCGAAAAACCTCTAGTTCTCGAGAGTCTTTCGATATTCTGAAGGCAGTCAGACGAAGAGCGTGGAGGCCTTGGAGTACCTTCTTTACGCGTGGCAGACGTAGCAGGTCCACCCTTAGGGGGAGTGTTCTGGGAACGTCTACTAGCCATCGAAGTACCTCGGTAAGTTATTCTCTCGCGGGCCAGAGGGAAGCAACTAGAGTCAACTTTGTCCCTTCGTGAGAGGCGAACTTCTGCAGTACCTTGTTAACAATCTAGAACGGAGGGAATGCATATAGATCTAGATGAGACCAATCTAGTAGAAAGGCATCTATAAGAACTACTGCTGGGTCCGGGATAGGTGAGCAAAGTATTGAGAGCCTCTTGGACATCGAGGTTGCGAAGAGATCTATGGTTGGCTGGCCCCAGGTGACCCAAAGTCTCTTGCATATATCCTTGTGGAGGGTCCAATGTGTTGGAATTATTGTCCCCTCCTACTGAGACAATCTGCTAAGACATTCAAGTTGCCTTGGATGAAACTCGTTACTAGTGAAAAGTCTAGACCTGTTGAACAGGAGAGGAGGTCACTTGCGAACTCGTACCATGTCAGAGAGTAGGTCCCTCCTTGCTAGGAGATGTACAGTACATCAAAGCACGGAGTTGACCGTGTTCACCTCCACCACTTTGCCTTGAAGGAGAGACCTGAAGCTTTTCCAGGTCAGACGTACTGCCAGAAGCTTCTTGCAGTAGAAATGCATTGTCCTTTGACTCGAGTTCCATAATCCCGAGCATTCCCTACCGCCTAAGGACGCACCCCAGCCTACGTCCGATGCGTCTGAGAAGAGAACGTGGTTGGGAGTCTGAACAGTCAGGGGAAGACCCTTTCAAAGGTTGATAAAGTCCTTTCATCAAGTCAGACCAGACTATCTTTCCGGAAACCGGGATCGAGACCGCTTCTAGCGTCTTGTCCTTTTCCAGTGAAGAGCTAGATGATACCGAAGAGGACGGAGGTGTAGTCTTCCAAGAGACACCAATTGAACCACGGATGACAGTGTCCTAACCAGACTCATCCACAGCCTGACAGGGCCGTGTTCCTTCTTCAGCATCTTCTGGATGGATAGCATGGCTGGGGGATGATCGTCTTGTTCAGCCATGTCCCCATCAGAGGGTTCCTCATCCGAAACTGATGAGGAAACGGCAACGGAGTGGGCAACGTCTGACTCGCTGAATCCGGTCGCACTGGTGGATGCGTGACGGAGCCGGACACAAGATCATGGTACTGCTGCACAGTCTGTGAACTGTCAACCATGGTGACGCGAGGAAGTACAGCGACAACCCGAAACTGTCTAGACTGTCTGGGTTGTGCAGACAACCCCCTACCGGGTTGCTGAGGTTGCCGCACTGCGTCACAACAAGTCACCTCTGCTGGTTGTTGAACGTCTTCCTAGTGACACACTGAACGTCCACAACCACCTCCGAGAGTCGCTAAACGTCAACGTGCGACTGGCAACCCACACTGGGTCGCACCGGTGGAGGAACCATCTCAACTGGCGGACGTGAGTAGGATACCTCAGCATCAACAGGGCGTACAACCAACCGGTAGGAAGGTAGTTGGCTAGAAGGTTCTTCTCCGTAAAAAATCCTCTAACAAGGCCCATTAGGGTCTATGGGAGCAGGTGTGGCAACAGACGGGATTAGCGACTGAAGCGGAACCATTACCATCCCTGGAAGCATGTTATGCTTTAATTAAAGTCCATAGGAGGCTAAGCAGCTTAAGGCTCCTCTCCAAATGACAGAGTCCTCAAGGGAATATCAGAAGGAGGGAGAACAGCACTTTCTCATCTACAGGAACCATGTCCGAGAAAAGCTAGGTTATCTCAGTGAGGGTTTCACTGGTGCATAAGCAGCAGACCAGAAGGCAACGTTATGTAACTGCTTGACAGTCTGTGAACTGTCAAAAACTGAACTGCCAACCACAACAGGTGCGTGAGGACATACAGCACTGGAGCATAGTAGCAGACCAGAAGGCAACGTCATGTAACTGCTTGACAGTCTGTGAGCTGGCAAACAACCAAAGCTGTGTGGGGAAGCCTCAACTCCTGACTGACTAGTCTGCTGCGGGCGAGTGGCGGTAACCACAGTGGGTTGCGGAGGCTGACACACCGTGTCAAAACACGGCAGCTTGTGGTAGCTCACGCACGGCAACGGAGTGCTCCGTGTGTCTGTGGGAGTCAGCATGCGTCTGGCAGGGTCGACTGCGCATGGGTGGAGGAGCTCTCACAACAAGAGTGTGGGAGCAGGCAGCCATGCTGGGCGCACAACCGTGGCAGGCTGTAGGCCAACGGGTGCATCGTCAACCTTCTCCGCAGTCGGAGTGTGGGAGCTGGCAACAACAAAAGCGGAATGCTGGTGCGTGGGAGGGACTGCCGTGGGTTGCGGAGCATGCCGCATTGCGTCAAAACACGGCAGCTTTACAGCACCTTCCCACTGCTGATGCGGTAGCTCACGCATGTCAACGGAGGGTGCAGCATGAACATGCGTCTGGCAGGGTCGACTGCGCATCGGTGGTGGAGCTCTCACAGGTGGAGTGTGGGAGCAGGCAGCCGCAGTATCTGCTGAGCGCACAACCGTGGCAGGTTGTAGGTTAACAGGTGCAGTGTCAACCTTCTCAGCACGATACTCCTGCATGAAGGAAGCAAGCTGAGACTGCATAGTCTGCAGCATGGACAACTAGGGTCTATAAAAGACGGCAACAAACGGAGCTACTGTCCGTTGTGACTGAGGGTCTAAAACAGCTGGTGCGGCAACAGACGGAGTTACTGCCTGTTGCGGTACCACCTTGCCTCTCTTGGGAGGTGTGCAGTCGTCGGATGACTGCAGCGAGTCCGAACTGACCCAGTGGCTACACCTAGGCCGTTGGACTTGCGCGGAAGGGACCGACTTGCACTAAAAAGCTGCAAGATTTGGTCCATGGTTTCTGCGAGAAACCTCTTCCGCAGACGAGGAATAAATGGGCTCTCTCGTCTTTGTGTGGGTGGGGCGATCACGTCGGCAACGTGTGTAGATACACCCGAAACCACCGAGGGAAACGTCTGTTCGTCGATCAAGGCCTGTGGAACCCATAAGTCGTTCGACATTACTTCTCCCCTGGGCTTGGGAGCTTGTAAGAGGTCCCGGACTAGGTGAACAACTGGCACGAACAGACGAACCCTCGAACGCAACACTGTAACACTTTGCGCATATCACTTTATCACTTTTGATTTTCTGTTAGCACTATTTCACTGAAATCGAAACTTTAACTGATTTCTACCTGAAACACGCAATCCTATCCTTCATTAAAAGGTAGAAATTGCGAAAACATTTTACAATGCAACAGAAAAACATAATTAAAGATAAAGAATTCAGTGGCTGGAAAAGAGACTAAACACTAGATCAAATAAACTACGTTTAAAATCTCTCACCGCATAAAGCCTGGGAACAAGAATAAAACTCTAGAAACGTTTTACCTTCTTCCCCTACAGCGACTAGGGAGAAGAGTAAAAAACGAGAACAACGTTACCCGCTTGAACGAAACGTTTATTCTCCTCTCTCTCCCTCCGTCTCTATCTCTCTCGACTTAGAACCTGAGAGAAGAGCCCAATTATATATCGTTAAAACATATTATTCGCTAAAGGAAAAAACTGAAAGGTTTCCCAAATAAAAAGTTCCTTTATTAGAATTTAAACCATTTAAGCTAAGAAAGAATGAACGAAACGCTAGAATCGGTTTACTCTTACTGCAACGTGAAACCGTGAAATACTCTCTCTATCGTAACGATAGAGCGCATGTTGAACGTTCTGAACGTCACCAACTGCGGAGACTAAACTAAACGTTAGTTCATCTTTGAAAACAGTACGAGACTATCAAAGAAATTCTTTCAAAAACATTAAAATTAAAAAAGTATAAATTCTTAAAAGGTAAATACGAAATGACGGGCTCAATGTTAATTAACTTCGGTTCCAAGTAAGGACCGCCTACTATTAGGAAAGGTCGCATATAAACAAACATAAAAATTAATTTTTATAAGTTTATAATAAATGGAAAGTTAATCGAAGAGGCCTATAAAGGCGGAGAGATATAAAATAAATAGATCTATAACTTGTTAAGCAAAATTACCAAAAATCTAAACACACTTCCGTCTAAGGGAAGGGTCGGCCATTTAAAAGTGAATGAGAGTCCATACTCTCTTCGTCACCAACACTTCCGTCTAAGGGAAGGGTCGGCCATAATTAAATCTATCCAAAACGAGTTCAAGTTTTGAAATGAAGATAAAACCCCTGCATAGCGAAAGCTCAAAACTGGAATAGTGTACTTCACCAATTCGTTGTGAAAACAAATCCAGTTAGGGACGGCGTATTTAGTAGGTCTTGCCTGTGGCACGACAGAGGGAAAATTGGTTCTATGTTGACATCGAGTACTTGAGTACCTACTTGACAGATGGCGCTGTTGATGTACACCCCCACCTGTATAGCGATCGCTGGCGTATTCCGCCCGTAGATTTTTTCTGTCGGGCAGCAGGGATGCAGCTATATGATCATCGGGTAAGTTTGATATTGAAAATTATATATTCACCGGGTAAGTACAGTGAACCCTCGTTTATCGCGGTAGATAGGTTCCAGACGCGGGCGCGATAGGTGAAAATCCGCGAAGTAGTGACATCATATTTACCTATTTATTTAACATGTATATTCGGACTTTTAAAACCTTCCCTTGTACGTAGTACTGTTAACAAACCACCCTTTAATGTACAGAACACTTAATGCATGTACTACAGCACCCTAAACTAAAACAGGCACAAATATTAAAGGCGATTTTATATCATGCGTTTCCTAAACACCTAAAAAGCACGATAAAAAATGGCAACCAATGTTTTGTTTACGTTCATCTCTGATCATAATGAAGAAACAAACTCATTTAGTGTACACATATATGTATAGGTTAGTTTTTGCATCGATTATATTGATTATACAGTACTGTATGTTGATTTTTTTATTACCAATGTTTTAGTTTACGTATTTTTCTTAGGACTTCCAAATGAAATCTTTTTCTTTATGACGCCGCCTGAAACGACGGCGTCATAAAGTACTGTACGCTCAGTAACCAACCACGCTCAGAACAAACAAGGCATTTAACGCGCATGATGATAGTGATAAATAATGATACAGTACATACAGTATTTACAGTAAAAGCATTTACAAAATATGTTACCTTACAAATATAATTTACCGTATCTATATAAAATCATACAGTACTGTACAGCACATACAGTATTGTACGTAGCAAAGCAGGAAAACAATTTACGAGAGAGAGAGAGAGAGAGAGAGAGAGAGAGAGAGAGAGAGAGAGAGAGAGAGAGATCGTTTTACGTACGTAAATGTAAATTTTAAACAAAAAAATATGATAGGTTACAACATGTAGACTTTTAAAACCTTCCCTTTAACTTAATGCATACAGTACGTACAGTACTAAACTATAAAACAGGCACAAATACAGTTTTAGAATGTACAGTAAGAATATTAAAGTAAAAAATAAAGATTGTTACTGTACTCACCACGAAAGAAGTTGATGAAAAACTTGAATGATGATGGCGATGAATTTGCTGCACAGTAGAAATGATGATGATGAAGCTGATGATGTGTTCTACTGTGCAGCCAGGTAGTATTTTACGTCTCTTCAGACGGAGGTGTCTTTTCCTGGGACACCTCTTCAACTTCTTCCTGGGAAACTTCTTCAATTTCTTCCGAAGGCGTACTAGCAGGAGGAACTGGCTCTTTTTTGCGAGGCTGGAAGAACATTGTGATCGGAAGTTGTTGCCGCTGCTTCTTTTTTCGATCCAAGAGCATTTTGTAGGGAGTCATGTCTTCATCGATCTTGTCGCAGAATTGCATCGAGCGAACCATATCCTCGTCCCACTCTTGCAACATTTCTTTCAACTCCTTCGCATGGTTGCAGGCCTTGGCAAGCCGTTCTAATGTTAAGCCCGTTTCTTCGACATTTTCTTGGGTCTCTTCCTGGGTATCACTCTCTTCTTCACTTGCTGATTTCGTCAGGTCTTCGAGGTCTGCGTCAGTTAGGGGCTGGGAATGGCAGTCCAACAACTCGTCGACGTCTTCAGTCGTCATGTCGCCAAACCCGTCACCTCCAATTATGGCAGCCAACTGCACAGATTTGCGTATTGCAGAGTGTTGGATTTCCGACGGAGTAAATCCCTTGTCGTCGTAAACAATATCGGGCCACAACTTCTTCCAGCTCGCATTCACGGTTGCAGGTTTCATCTCTTGAAGTGCCTTCTGAATATTCTGCAGGCACGTGGCTATGGTGTACTGCCGCCAGTACGCCTTCAAGTTAAAATCTTCATCCTCATCATCTTGGGCAGCATCCACACACGCAACGAGGTCCGCCAAGGTGTTCTTCGTGTAGAGGGCCTTGAACGCCCTGATAACCCCCTGGTCCATCGGTTGAATTAATGACGTGGTGTTGGGTGGCAGGAACTCAACCTGAATGCCCTCATGCGACAGGTCAGTTGCGTGTCCACCAGCGTTATCCATAAGGAGAAGGATCTTGAATGGCAAGCCCTTCTCTAAGAGATATTTGCTGACTTGCGGGATAAAACACTGATGGAACCAGTTGGAGGTCAGCATCTTCGTAATCCATGCTTTTTGATTATGCATCCAGTACACGGGAAGGAGATTCTTATTTTTATTTTTCAAAGCGCGAGGATTTTTCAACTTATAAATAAGCCCCGGCTTTAGCAAAAATCCAGCAGCATTGCCACACATCACGAGGGTAACGCGATCCTTGAATGCTTTAAAGCCAGAGGCTTTGGCTTCCTCTTTGAACAGGAAAGTTCGCGACGGCATTCTCTTCCAAAACAAGCCGGTCTCATTCATATTAAAGACTTGTTCCGGCTTGTATCCACCTTCGGTGATAATATTCTTGAACGTCTGGTTCACGTAAGTTTCAGAAGCGGCAGTGTCAGCGGAAGCAGACTCCCCATGCAGGGAAACGTTTTCAGGGCGAAGCGTTTCTGAAACTTCGCGAACCATCCTTTGCTGGCGGAAAAACGTTTCTGAGGCTGGGAATCAGTGGATGTCCCTGGTTGAGGATCATCTGCATCATCATCATCTTCAGCATGGTTGCCGTCGTCGTCTTTAGGTTCCTTTGCAGCAAAATTCTCATATAAGCTCAAAGCCTTTGTTTGGATGGTGTTCGTATCCAACGCTATGTTCTTCTTCCGGCAGTCGGCAATCCACACAGCTAAAGCACCTTCCATGCGTACGATCGTTTTATTACGCGTTGTAACGACTCGCTTCGCTGATCTGCTAAAGGTGATTGCAGCCGTCTTTCTAATGTTCGCCTCGTCCTTCTTGATATAGCGAACAGTAGATTCGTTGATGCCAAAATGGCGGCCAGCGGCCGCGTAACTTCTACCATCTTTTAACATGTCGAGAAGCGTAACCTTCTCAGCTATCGTCATCATCCTTCGGTGGCGTTTAGGCTCACTACCAGCCTTAAGAGAAGCAGAACGCTTGGGAGCCATTACAGTAGGATTTACAGTAACAAAAAGTTCAACTTAAAAAAGTCGCACACAGCACAGATTCACAAACTTAAGAACGTCTACTCAGCGATACGCGGTAACAGAGAGTGGACGATCCAGCCCCGCGAGAACTTAGATGCTGCGGGTAGGAGATGATGGCAAAACACCAATCACAGGCTAGATAACAAAACTTGAGTTCTGATTCGTCATCTATCAGCGCTTGAACCAATCACAACCCGTCTTACAGTACTATGATGCGTAGGTTACCAACTCATAGAAGATGCCCCGCGCATACCGAACGTACGTAGATTAAGTAAATACCGTAATAATAATAAATAATGATAATAATACAGTACAGTACTGTAATAATAATAATAATGATAATAATAATAACAATAATAATTTTATTAACAACAACAACAATAATAATAATAATAATAACAATAATAATAATACAGCTTTACGTACGCTATTTTACGCCTCTCTCTCTCTCTCTCTCTCTCTCTCTCTCGTACGCTTATTCGAAATGTGATTTTTGCAACAAAGAATATTATTGGATGCAGTACTACGTACGTATACATACAAAAGATTCATGGAAAAGAAGCACATCCATTACATTTGTAGTACAGTAGTAGCCAACAGCAGCCTTACACCATTCTAATATGGTATGACTGCATCTGATTTGCGTTTCATGTTCGATTTAATTTTACTACATACTGTATACAGTACTGAATTATCGTATGATCACATTCTCTTTTCGTGTTTTATTTCTTTCTGTGCTGAATTATATATCATATGTAATGCAATGAACAATCAGTAAGAACAGATATTACTAATTACAGTATTAATGGAATTACAGGTAACAAAATATCGTATTTGGTTGTCTTCAGATTTCGCGGTATTTTCGAATTTTCCGGAAAATCCGCGATATGTATATATAAATGGGTTATGGGAAAACCCCGCGAAGTGGTGAATCTGCGATTGTCGAACCGCGAAGTAGCGAGGGTTCACTGTATATTCAAAAATTTATTTTATAATCAAAATATCATTTTTAAATATTGAACTTAGCCGGTGAATATATAATAGCTGATTCACACCCATGGTGGTGGGCAGAGACCAGTATTAATACAATTAAGGCGTATATGCTCAAGAGTTTTTGACAACTATTCAAAAAACAGACTTAAGTCTAGGTACCTGGTAAGGAAGCAGACTCTGAATATTACTCTGCCTCATTAGTCTGCTTTCCTCACGAAGCCCAGCCATCCTCTCAGGATGCTGAAAGACTCCCAGGAGCTGTTACTGTATATCCAGGGCGAACACCCCTATAACAGGACCTCATCAATACCCTTAAACTGGGCGCTCTCAAGAAACAACATTTTGACCACCCACCAAATCAAAAAGATTGCGAAAGACTTCTTAGTCTCCCGTACAACCCAAAATAAGAATAGAAATTTCAAGAGTAGATTAAAAGGATATTGGGATTAAGGGAATGTAGTGGTAGAGCCTTCACCCACTACTGCACTCGCTGCTACGAATGGTCCCAGTGTGTAGCAGTCCTCATAAAGAGTCTGGACATCTTTCAAGTAATATGAAGCGAATACCGACTTGTCTCTCCAAAAGGTCGCGTCCATAATACTTTTAATGGATCTATTTTGCTTAAACGCTACTGAAGTTGCTATCGCTCTGACTTCATGAGCCTTGACTTTAAATAAATTACAATCCTTCTCACATAAATGAGTGAGTGCCTCCTGAATCAAAAGTCTAATAAAATAAGACCACGCATTCTTAGACATGGGCAAAGAGGGCTTTTTAACGGAGCACCATAAAGCCTCTGAACAACCTCGCAGCGGTTTAGCTCTGGATAAATAAAATTTAAGAGCTCTAACGGGGCACAGCACTCTTTCAACTTCATTCCCCACAATCTCGGAAAGACTGGGGATATCAAATGATTTAGGCCAAGGACGAGACGGAAGTCCATTCTTGGCCAAAAAACCAAGTTGAAGAGCGCATACTGCTTTATTAGTGGAGAAGCCGATGTTCTTGCTAAAAGCATGTATCTCACTAACCCTTTAAGCTGAAGCCAAGCACACCAAAAAAAAAAAAAAGTGTCTTGAGGGTAAGATCCTTCAGGGCGGCTGAATTTAATGGTTCAAACCTGTTTGACATAAGGAACCGTAGGACCACGTCCAAGTTCCAAGCAGGAGTCGAAATATGACGTTCCTTGGAAGTCTCGAAAGACTTTAGCAGGTCTTGGAGATCTTTGTTATTAGAAAGATCCAAACCCCTATGCCTGAAAACAGAAGCTAACATGCTTCTGTAGCCTTTAATGGTGGATGCAGAGAGGGAGCGACCGTTTCTCAGATAAAGCAGAAAATCTGCAATCTGCGCTACAGAGGCACTTGGAAGAGGAAATAGAGGAGGACTTGCACCAGTCTCTAAATACCTCCCATTTCGACTGATAGATCCTAATGGTAGAGGATCTTCTAGCCCTCGCGATCGCTCTAGCTGCCTCCTTCGAAAACCCTCGAGCTCAAGAGAGTCTTTCGATAGTCTGAAGGAAGTTAGACGAAGCGTGGGGAGGCTTTGATGAAATCTCTTTACGTGAGGCTGTCGCAAGAGATCCATCCGCAACGGCAGACTTCTTGGAACGTCTACCAGCCATAGAAGTACCTCTGTGAACCACTCTCTCGCGGGCCAGCGAGGAGCAACCAACATCAACCTGGTCCCTTCGTGAGAGGAGAACTTCTGCAGCACCTTGTTTAGGATCTTGAAAGGTGGACAGGCATTAACGTCCAGGTGAGACCAGTCCAGCAGGAAAGCGTCTATGTGGGCTGCCTCTGGATCCGGAACTGGAAAGCAGTAAGTCGAGAGACTCTTTGTCAGTGAAGTCGCAAAAAGATCTATGGTGGGTTGACCCCATGTCATCCATAGCTTCTCGCACACAGTCTAGAGCAACGTTCACTCCATGGAGATGACTTGTCCTCTTCTGCTGAGGCAGTCCGCCAAGACATTCATTTTTCCTTGCAAAAATCTCGCCAAAGGAGGGATGTTACTTGCCTTAAATGGAGTTCCTTCTAATCCGTAGACCAAAGACCCGAGCATTCCAGACTGTCCAGTGGAGCTCCCTAACCCAAATCCGATGCATCTGAATACAACACATGGTTTGGGTTCTTGATCGCAAGAGAAAGACCTTCTCGAAGTCTGATGTTGCTGTCCCACCAAGTCAGACATGTCTAGACTGAGTTGGAGATTGGGAAAGAGATACTCTCTAAGCCCTTCTCCTTGTTTCAATGGTTTAAGTGAAATTGGAGAGGGCATAGGTTGAGTCTCCCCAGAGAGATAAACTACTCCAGCGATGAAAGAGTACCCACGAGGCTAGTTCAAACTCTTACAGAGCAACTGTTTTTCTCTTGCAAGTGAAGGACTTTTAACAGAGCTTGTTCCATTCTTGTGGGAGACGAAAAGGCCCGAAAAATCAGACACTGTATCTCCATTCCCAAATAAAGAATAGTTTGGGATGGGGTACTGTAAGTTACGACTTCTCTACGTTCACTATGAGACCTAGCTCCTTGGTTAGGTCTAATGTCCATTAGAGGCTCTCCAGACAGCGATATAATGACGACGCCCTGATTAGCCAGTCGTCAAAATAAAGGGAGGCTCTGAATCCTCAAAAAATGTAGAAAGCTTGCTACATTTTGCAAGGGCCTTGTAAAAACAAGAGGAGCAGGAATGAGGCCGAAGTACAGTGCTCGAAATTGGTACATTACTTTCCCGTCCACAAACCTCAGATGTTGTTGAAAGTTTGGATGAATCGGGATGTGGAAGTATGCATCCTGAAGGTCGAGAGAGACCATCCAGTCGCCTTCCCTTACTGCTGCCAAGACAGATTTGGTAGTCTTCATCGTGAAGTTTGTCTTGACAATGAACACATTGAGCGCACTTACATCTTAAGTACTCCTGCAGTGAACGTGGCTGCCAGATCATTGGAGCCATCCCTGATAGCCTTGTTCCTGCAGTGAACGTGGCTGTCAGATCATTGGAGCCATCCCTGATAGCCTTGTTCATGCATGACATAATTGTACAGCAATACATTGACAGCTGGAGAGACCTTCTTACTTAAGGCTCCCAGGGACCAATCCAACAAATAAAAACTTCAAACGCTCGAAAAAGCTCCTAACAGGAGATGGTCTAGCTCTGAAGCCGACCATAAAATCTTGGAGCGTCTCATGGCCAGGCGACGGGGAGAGTCTACGAGGCTTGAGAAGTCTCCCTGGGCAGAGGCAGGAACTCCCAAGCCGAGAACTTCTCCCGTGTCATACCAGACGCTCGCTCTAGAAGCCAGTTTAAAAGGAGGGAAAGCAAAGGCTGTCTTCCCCAAACTCCTCCTGGTGATCAACCAGTCGCCTAGCAAACGTAAAGCTCTCTTAGAAGAGCGAGAGAGCACTAGCTTAGTAAACGAAGGCTTCGAAGTAGCTAGGCCTAGCGTAAACTCTGACGGAGGCGAACGAGGAGCAGCAGTTACAAAATGGTCCGGAAAAAGATCCTTAAAAATCAGCATGATTTTTTTTAAAGTCCATAGAGGGCTGAGCAGCTTTAGGCTCCTCTCCGTCTGACAAAGTCCCCAAAGGAATATCAGTTGGAGGGGGATCAGCAACTTCCTCATCTGAAGGAACCTCGTCCGACAATTGCCGAGTCTCATGAAAAGGAGAGACCTGCTGCGGCGGCAACGCTTGATAGGCAATGTCAACAACCAAAAGAGCAGCAGTAGCAGTAGAGGAAGCGACGTCACGCCGCTGCTGAAAGGACTGAAATCCTTGTGACTGACCAACAACAACAACAACTGAAGTTGATTGACGCTCGACGTCACGTCGGAACTGCCTTGACTGCATAGACTGCATAGACAAAGCAGGCAAAACAAACTCCGACTGCGGTGATTGACGCTCAACGTCACGTCGAGGCAACGGAGCCGGTCGGCGAACGTCAGGTCGGGGCTGCGGCGGCAGCGGCTGAACGTCAACACGAGACTGCGGCAGCGGCTGAACGTCAACACGAGACTGCAGCAGCGGCTGAAAGTCAACACGAGACTGCAGCGAGGGAGGATCCATGTCACGTGACTGACGTGAAAAACTACTGACATCACGTTTCAAAGTACAAGAAAACGTCAGCACTAACGTCAAACGGACGAGTAAATACTCGTTTGGGCGGCTGACGGCCAGAGTCTCGTTCAGCGTAACGGCGACTCGAAAGCGAAGGATCATCGTGAACCTGCTCAACGTCATACTCCTCCAAAAGGGAGGCAAGCTTAGTCTGCATGTCCCGCAGGACAACCCATTTAGGATCAACGGGAGTCGGAACGGGCCGAGACGACGGTAACGTCTGTGTTGGCAAAACATTGCCTTTACCGCGACCCTCGGACCCCGAGTTACGCTTGCGTTTAATAGGCGAACAGTCTTCCGACGACTGCAAAGGGTCAGAGCTGTCCCAATGGCTACAGCCAGGACGCTGGACCTGTCCTGAGGGGACTGACTTTCGCTTCAAGGGTCTAGAAACCTTGCGCCAAGGTTTCTTTTGCGAAAAGTCTTCGGATGACGAGGAGAACACAGTCTCACCCGTCTTATGGTAAGGGCGATCTTGACGAGAAACGTCCGATACCAAAGAGGGAACGTCTGTATGTTGGTTAAAGCCTCTCATCCCCTTAAGTCCTACGACATTACTTCTCCCTGGTGCAGGGGAGCCTGAAAGAGGTCTCGGACTAGGGGAGCGACAAGCACGAACAGACGAACCCTCGGTCGCAACACAGAACATGTTTTTTTGACTTACTTCACTGATATCGTATTTTTCAATAATTTCACATTAGGCATGAATAAAACTAATTTCTACCTGAAGCACGCAATTCTCCCTTACATCAAAAGGTTAGAATTGCGAAATGAGTCGTATAATGTAAGCACATTTGTACAAAATGAAACACACATGCAAAAATCAATAAACATATACATATATATCGAATAAAACGGAAATATATAAAGTTAAAAAGATCAGTGACTGGGGAGGAGACTAAACACTAGTTCACTAAGGACTACGTTTTCAATCTCTCACTGTACAGTGCCTTGGGACGAGAATAAAAACTAAAACGTTTTATCCTCTCTCCCCGTACAGAGACTTGGGACGAGAGTAAAAAACTGAATCGAGAACAACGTTACTCGCTCCCAAACTCCTTGTACAGAGACTTGGGACGAGAATAAAGATCGGATCGTTCTCTCTTTCTCTCTCTCTCACTCTCTTGTCACACACAAGAGAATGGCCCACTCACCCTTCGTCAATAAAAGGTTATTTGACCAAAGGAAAAAACTGAAAGGACTAAGAAATTGAAAATTAACAAGTTCCTTTAAATTAGTATCTAAAACACTTCAGTTTGAAAGAAGAATGAACAAAACGTCAAAATCGATTTACAGTACTCTTTCTGCAAAGTGAAACCGTGATCCTCTCTTTCTCTATCGTAACGATAGAGCGCAAACTGCGTAGCATAAATAAACCAAACGTTAGTTCATCTCTGAAAAAACAGCACGAAGACTATTCAAAGAATATATTTCTTAAAATATTTTCTAAAAAATATTCATCTCATAACTCTTACAGAGCAACTGATTTAAACTTAACAAAAAATAAAAGTTGAATGGGCTCAACGTTGTTTAACCGTTTTCCAAGTTAGGATCGCCTACAAGGAATAGGTAAAGGCCGCATATAAACAAAACATAAAATTTATCTTGATGTTTAGTATAAATGGAAAGCTAATCGAAGAGGCCTAATAAAGGCGGGTGAGATATAAAATATAAAATATGTTATTTTTATTAGTAAAATAAATTTTTGAATATACTTACCCGATAATCATGTAGCTGTCAACTCCGTTGCCCGACAGAATTCTATGGAGGGATACGCCAGCTATCACAATACTAGAAGGGGGTGTACTTACCAGCGCCACCTGTGGCCAGGTACTATAGTACTTCTTGTTGACACCTCCTCAATTTTTCCTCGGTCCACTGGTTCTCTATGGGGAGGAAGGGAGGGTCAATTAAATCATGATTATCGGGTAAGTATATTCAAAAATTTATTTTACTAATAAAAATAACATTTTTCAATATTAAACTTACCCGATAATCATGTAGCTGATTCACACCCAGGGGGGTGGGTGAAAACCAGTGTACAAGATTAAAGGATAGCTAAGTATCCCATATTTCATATAACAGTTATCTCAAATAACAATGAAATAATAAGTACCTGGTAAGGAAGTCGAATTGAACCGTTACTCTGCCTCTTTTTTAAGTTCGTCTTCCTTACTGAGCGCAGCGTTCCTCTTGGAGGCTGAATCAACTCAAAGGTGCTAAAGTATATAGGGCTGCAACCCCTACTAAAGGACCTCTACACAACCTCTAACCCAGGCGCTTCTCAAGAATGAATTGACCACCCGCCAAATCAAAAGGATGCGGAAGGCTTCTTAGCCTACCGTAACAACCATAAAAACAACAATAAAAGCATTCAAGAGAAAGGTTAAAAAAGGTTATGGGATTAAGGGAATGTAGTGGCTGAGCCCTCACCTACTACTGCACTCGCTGCTACGAATGGTCCCAGGGTGTAGCAGTTCTCGTAAAGAGACTGGACATCTTTAAGATAAAATGATGCAAACACTGACTTGCTCCTCCAATAGGTTGCATCCATTATGCTTTGCAGAGAACGGTTTTTATTAAAGGCCATCGAAGTAGCTACGGCTCTTACTTCGTGGGTCCTTACCTTCAGCAACGCAAGGTCTTCCTCCTTTAAGTGAGAATGGGCTTCTCTGATCAGAAGCCTTATATAATACGAAACCCCGTTCTTGGACATGGGCCTCGAAGGTTTCTTGATGGCACACCATAAGGCTTCTGACTGTCCTCGAATAGGTTTAGACCTATTAAGATAATACTTGAGAGCTCTGACAGGGCAAAGAACTCTCTCTAGTTCGTTACCTACCATGTTGGAGAGGCTAGGTATTTCAAACGATCTAGGCCAAGGACGTGAAGGAAGTTCGTTCTTAGCTAAGAATCCGAGCTGAAAAGAACATGTTGCAGATTCGGTCGTGAAACCAATGTTCTTGCTGAAGGCATGAACCTCACTGACTCTCTTAGCTGTTGCAAGGCAGACGAGAAAAAGAGTCTTGAGGGTAAGGTCCTTGAAGGAAGCTGACTGGAGAGGTTCGAACCTAGGTGACATAAGGAACCTTAAGACTACGTCTAGGTTCCAGCCTGGAGTGGATAGACGACGCTCTTTAGAAGTCTCAAAAGACTTAAGGATGTCTTGAAGGTCCTTGTTGGAAGAAAGGTCCAAACCTCTGTGGCGGAGAACTGAAGCCAACATACTCCTGTACCCTTTAATCGTAGGGGCTGAAAGGGATCTCTCATTCCTAAGATGTAATAGGAAGTCAGCTATTTGGGTCACAGAGGTATTGGTAGAGGATACTGCATTGGCTCTACACCAGCTCCGGAAGACTTCCCACTTAGATTGGTAGACTCTACGAGTGGAAACCCTTCTTGCTCTGGCAATCGCGCTGGCTGCCTCCTTCGAAAAGCCTCTAGCTCTAGCGAATCTTTCGACAGTCTGAAGGCAGTCAGCCGAAGAGCGTGGAGGTTTGGGTGCAACCTGTCTACGTGAGGTTGACGTAGAAGGTCCACTCTTAGAGGTAGAGTCCTGGGGACGTCGACTAGCCATTGAAGTACCTCTGTGAACCATTCTCTTGCAGGCCAAA
Organism: Palaemon carinicauda; assembly: GCF_036898095.1. NCBI lineage: Eukaryota > Metazoa > Arthropoda > Malacostraca > Decapoda > Palaemonidae > Palaemon > Palaemon carinicauda. The sequence continues at coordinate 15,734,068 of NC_090740.1, read as the reverse complement.
GGGGAGCAACCAGCGTCAGCCGTGTCCCTTCGTGCGAGATGAACTTCTGAAGGACTTTGTTTATTATCTTGAACGGTGGAAATGCGTAAAGGTCGAGATGGGACCAGTTCAGCAGAAAAGCATCCACATGAACTGCTGCAGGGTCTGGAACTGGGGAACAGTACAGCGGAAGTCTCTTGGTCATGGAGGTGGCAAACAGATCTATGGTAGGTTGACCCCACAAGGTCCAAAGTCTGTTGCACACACTCTTGTGGAGGGTCCATTCCGTGGGAATGACCTGATTCCTTCTGCTTAAGCGATCTGCTGAGACGTTCATGTTGCCCTGAATGAACCTCGTGACTAAAGTGAGGTTTTGACTTCTTGACCAAATGAGGAGGTCCCTTGCGATCTCGTATAGGCTCCTCGAATGGGTCCCTCCTTGCTTGGAGATGTAAGCCAAGGCTGTGGTGTTGTCTGAGTTCACCTCCACCACCTTGCCTAGCAGGAGGGACTTGAAGTTCAGCAGGGCTAAATGAACTGCTAGTAGCTCCTTGCAGTTGATGTGGAGCGTTCCCTGTTCCTCGTTCCACGTTCCCGAGCATTCCCGTCCGTTCAAAATCGCACCCCAGCCCGAGTCCGATGCATCTGAGAAGAGATGAAGATTGGGGGTCTGAATAGCCAACGATAGGCCCTCCCTGAGAAGGAGATTGGTCTTCCACCACAAGAGAGTGGTCTTCATCTCTTTGGTGACTGGGATAGAGACTGCTTCGAGAGTCAAACCCTTGTCCCAATGAGCTGCAAGATGGAATTGAAGAGGGCGGAGGTGGAGTCTCCCTAGCTCGACGAACAGGGCCAGCGATGAAAGGGTCCCTGTGAGACTCATCCACTGTCTCACCGAGCAACTGCTCCTCTTCAGCATGCTCATGATGCAATCTAGGGCTTGGCTTATCCTTGGGGCCGATGGAAAAGCCCGAAAATCCTGACTCCGAATCTCCATTCCCAGGTACACAATGGATTGGGAGGGAATGAGCTGAGACTTTTCTATGTTGACTAACAGACCCAGTTCTCTGATTAAGTCCAAAGTCCAGTTGAGACTCTCCAGACAGCGACGACTCGTGGAGGCTCTCAACAGCCAGTCGTCTAAGTAAAGGGAGGCTCTGATGTCCGATAAGTGGAGGAATTTTGCTATATTCCTCATCAGATGCGTAAACACCATAGGAGCTGTGCTTAGGCCAAAACACAGGGCTTGGAATTGGTAGACAACCTTTCCAAAAACGAATCTCAGGAAAGGTTGGGAGTCTGGATGAATAGGAACGTGAAAGTAGGCATCTTTCAGGTCCAACGAGACCATCCAGTCCTCCTGTCTGACCGCTGCTAGGACCGACTTCGTCGTCTCCATCGTGAACGTCTGCTTGGTGACATACGCATTGAGCGCGCTGACGTCCAGCACCGGTCTCCAACCTCCTGTCTTCTTGGCCACCAGAAAGAGACGGTTGTAGAAGCCCGGGGATTGATGGTCCCGGACTATAACCACTGCCTTCTTCTGTACAAGGAGCGACACCTCCTGGTGCAACGCTAGCCTCTTGTCCTCTTCTTTGTAGTTGGGAGAGAGGTTGATGGGAGATGTGGTCAGAGGGGGTTTGCGGCAGAATGGTATCCTGTAACCCTCCCTCAGCCAACTGACAGACTGGGAGTCTGCACCTCTCTTTTCCCAGGCTTGCCGGAAGATCTTGAGTCTGGCTCCTACTGCTGTCTGGAGATGCGGAGAGTCAGTTTTTTCCTTTAGAAGCCTTGGAACTTTTCCTAGACTTGCTCCTGGAAGAGTCTGGACGGGAGCTTCCTCGGCTGGGGGCTCTACCACGAAAGGGCGGTATGAACCTCGTAGCAGGAGTATCAGCCACTGGGGTGCGATAAGTCCTGGGGACTGAGGTAGCAACCTTAGTCTTACGAGCCGATGAGGCCACAAGATCATGTGTGTCCTTTTGTATCAGGGCAGCAGACAAGTCCTTAACAAGCTCTTCGGGGGAAGAGGAACTTCGAGAGCGGAGCGAAAGGAGTTGAGACCTTTGACAAGGTGTGATGCTGGAGGAAAGGAAGGTACATAGCTGTTCCCTTTTCTTAAGGACCCCTGACACAAACATCGAAGCAAGCTCGCCAGATCCATCTCTAATGGCCTTATCCATGCAGGACATTAATAGCATGGCAGAATCCTTGTCCGCAGGGGAGGTCTTCTTGCTGAGGGCCCCCAGGCACCAGTCTAGGAAGTTGAACATCTCAAATGCTCTAAAAACACCCTTCAGGAAGTGATCAAGGTCTGAGAAGGTCCAGCAAACCTTAGAGCGCCTCATTGCTGTTCTACGAGGCGAGTCTACCAGACTTGAGAAGTCAGCCCTGGGCAGAGGCAGGTACTCCCAAGCCTGGTTCCTCTCCTGTGGCATACCAAACGCCCGCTTTAGAAGTGAGCTTAGTCGGAGGAAACATGAACGAAGTCTTTCCAAGGTGTTGCTTAGTCTGCAACCACTCCCCTAAGATCCTTAACGCTCTCTTAGAGGACCTTGCTAGGACTAGCTTAGTATAAGTAGACTTAGCTGGCTGCATGCCCAGCGAAAACTCAGATGGCGGAGAGCGGGGGATAGCAGAGACAAAGTGGTCTGGGTATACCTCCCTAAACAGAGCCAAGACCTTACGAAAGTCAATAGAAGGTGGAGAAGACTTGGATTCATCCACGTCTGATGAGGGATCCAGGTGTGCCGCCTCATCATCAGACGCCTCATCACCAGAGTGTAGCGAAGAGATCGGTAAGGTATGCTGAACAGCAGAGTCAGCACGAGCTGGAACAACAATATTAGTGGTTTCCTCTTCAAGACTCTGTTGAGGGAACACCTGAGGCTCAGACCTCAAAGGCTGAACAAAAGAAGTAGCAGAAGGTAGGCGCATGGGTGGAGGAGGCTGACTCCTAGCATGAGTGTCTGAACTCAAGGGTTGCGCTTGCCGAGTGGTTGGCGGATGCGCAGTAGCAAGTTCCTGAGGAACGAGTTGAGGTTCCTGAGGTGTGAGCTGTGAGCGATGAGGTAGTGGCTGCGCAGAACACAGTAATTGTCTCGCGAGTTGAGGTTCCTGAGGCGCAAGGCTAAGGTGTTGTGCTTGCCTTGAGGAGGGTTGAGCTCGCTGCAGCGAGAGCTGAGGAGACTGACTCATGGATGGGAGAGGTTGTTGTACCTCAAGAAAGTGTTGCCTCACTGGTGGAACTGCAAGTGGAAGCGGAGGAAGTAAGGTATAAGCTTCCTGTTCCCATTGCTGAGGTTGCCTTAAGGAAGGCGGAGGGAGCTGCACACCACTGGAAACAGTAAACTCAGAACGTGGTAAGGTATCCTGAGGAGCCTCAACATCGTACGCCTGGCAGGCAGTACTGCGGTCAGGCGGAGCGATCGCAGGAGGAGGTGTAACCTGCTCAGCCTGACACTCACGCATCAAGACCGCAAGTTGTGACTGCATGGACTGCAGTAGAGTCAACTTGGGGTCGGCAGACACTAAGGTCTGCTGAGGTAAAGCCTTAACAGCAGTGATCTGTTGTGGCAGAACCTTACTCCTCTTAGGCGGAGTGCATTCAACTGATGACTGCGGCGAGTCAGAGCTGATCCAATGACTGCAGCCCGGTTGAGATCTTGAGGTCTGGACTCTGCGTTTGAGTGGTCTTGAGACCTGAGTCCAGCGTTTCTTCCCTGACAATTGATCAGCAGACGAGTACAAGACGGGCTCAATCGTCTGCAGGTGGGAGTGACGGTCTCTGGAAGACACGCCCGCAACCACCGAGGATACTTCTGTGCGCCGATCAAGGCCTGCCGAACCCTTTTGCCCTTCGACATTGCTTCTCCCCTGGGCTTGGGAGCTTGCAAGAGGTCCCGGACTGGGAGGACGACTGGCACGCACAGAAGTATCCTCACGCACCACACTGACACTGACACTAGCACTTGGCACTGCACTGACACTAGCACTCGTCACAGCACTGGCACTAATTCCACCCACTGCACTCTTGACCTTAAGTTCCTTGACTTCGGCCATAAGAGACTTATGATCACTAACCACTGACTCTACTTTATCGCCTAAGGCCTGAATGGCACGCAAAACAACAGACATATCAGGCTGAGGGCAAATAGTAGGTTCGGGGGTAGCCACTACAGGGGTAGGAAAAGGTAGGGGATCATGAGGTGAGGAAAAAAGTGAAGAGTGAGAAGAACTCCTCCTAACTCTCTCTCTCTCTAACTTGGTTGAATACTTAAGAAGACGGACAAAATCAAGTTCCGAAAGTCCGGCGCATTCCTCACATCGATCTTCTAACTGACAGGGCCTTTCCCTACAGTCAGAACAAGCGGTGTGAGGATCTACCGAGGCCTTCGGAATACGCCTATTACAAGACCTACATCGTCTATGGGTGGGGGCTTGTGAAATGTCAGACATCTTGAATCAAAAGAGTTAGCCAAGTGGGGTTTCAAAATCAAGCAAAAGATCGTTAACCGTAAAATCAGGACTAAATAATAGCTATCTAAGCTAATATAGAAGTTTTCCAGTAAAGCGACAGCCGAAATCTGAGAGAATACTTCACCAAAAGCCGTGAAAATACTCGAAGATCATAAGCGTATCCCAGAACGTCTTGCCGGAAGCACGACAGAGGAAAAATTGAGGAGGTGTCAACAAGAAGTACTATAGTACCTGGCCACAGGTGGCGCTGGTAAGTACACCCCCTTCTAGTATTGTGATAGCTGGCGTATCCCTCCATAGAATTCTGTCGGGCAACGGAGTTGACAGCTACATGATTATCGGGTAAGTTTAATATTGAAAAATAAAATATATAGAGGAAAATCTATAAATATCAACAATAATTTATAAAGTGATAAAATAATTACTAAAAGCCTTAAACACACTTCCGTACACTGAGGGAAGGGTCGGCCATCTTTTCTCTATGGAAAAACCAGAGATTAAAAAAAAAAAAAGCAAGGGCAAAACACTTTTCCTCTCCTTTCAAAAGCATTTCTTTTGAAGATAGTATTGAATAATCCAACACGGCGAAAGCAATAAAACCAAAACCAAGTACTTCACCAATTCGGTAGAAAACTCGAGGTCATAAAGCGAGTGGAACCAACTTGTCGACAAGACCGACAGAGAAGAACTGGAGATGTTGACAAGTATATGCGGGATCTGGCCGATAGTCGGCGCTGGTGGTCACACCCGCAACCTTCACGGCGATCGCTCGCGAGTTTTTGGGAATCTGTCGAGCCGTCGGAGACGTCAGCTATTATATATTCACCGGCTAAGTTTAATATTTAAAACTTAAGATTTTAACATATTTTCAGCTTTGAAATAGAGTCCTTGGTTAGTTTGTAGAATGATGGACACACTCGCGGACTATTTGTAATTTAGGTTCTGCATGGGGACATTAGCATCCACTTCCTGGTGAGGATACGCTGATGTAAGCAAGGTTATGTGAGGTTGTTAGCACACATCCTTTTGATTTAGTAAAATGGGATACAGTACAACTTCCGTTTTTTCTGTCCCTTAGAAGGTTCATGATGCCTGATCTACAAGCTACTCTTACTAACATTTAAGATACTGAACCAAAATGAACCAAAATATCTAAAAGAATGCCTGAACAAATTAGAACTAGAAACAAATGTTAACATAAGACACATGAGTGACAAACATAGGCTATCTGAACCAAGAACAAATATGACAAATTCGAAGATAATTTGTATTTTTCCTAACCATACAAACCTTAGCTATTTACAAAGGGTATTACTTTTAGCGCAGCTGAAATGACGAGCCAATAGTTTTTAACGAGGGTTAATTACCCCCACGCTAGTTAGCGGGGGGTGGGGAAGGGTAGCTTGCTACCCCTCCCCCCTCCACACACCGGTGACTTGCTTCACTTCACTTAGAGGTAGGACTTGACTTGGGGGTCAGGGATGGCGGGCACATATGTGTAAATAGCTAAGGTTTGTATGGTTAGGAAAAATACAAATTATCTTCGAATTTGTCATTTGTTCCGTAACCGAAATACAAACCACGCCATTTACAAAGGGTGAATTACCCCTTAGGAAGGGTGGAAAGTCCCCAGCCTTACTGACTTCGGCTTGCCCGGGGGCTCGATCCCTCAGTGAGCAGCACTAGAGAGAGGGAGCCCCTGTACCTCGCAGGTTCCTAGCATCGCTAGGAACGAGTGGCCTACATAAGTAGTGTGAGGAGGAGAGTGTGACTCGTCCTATGAAGTTGACCTTGAGACCTTCAGATAGGAATTCTAGGATAGGACGTTCCCCATACCACCTCGTCAGGGTATGGGAGACGCAACAGTATTAAGCTTAATACTAGGAGCACAAAGAAGCATGGGTTACCTGCAGAGGTCGAGGTCAGCTATGCGAGGACCAGGATGCTGCTTCCCCAAGAGAGGGGAGAATGAAGAAAGAAGTAAGGGTCAGACATACTCTTTCATTCACACAGACTAAGACCGGGTAACAACGCCCTCAACCTACTGCTACTTGTCCAAAAAGGAGCCTGAGGTTTGACCAGCTGTTGTGCAGCCACCACAGGGCCGATAGAGAACGTATCGAGGCTCCTGTGGGTCACGTCTTGCAGGTAGTGGGCTGTGAAGGTCGTTTGACGCTTCCAGACCCCAGCTTGAAGTACCTACGTCACAGAGAAGTTTCTCTTGAAGGCCAGGGATGTAGCAATACCCCTGAAATCGTGGGCCCGAGGGCGACGTGACGGAGGAGGGTCAGGATTCAGTGCATGGTGGATAACCCTTCGAATCCAAGCAGAGATGGTGTTCCAGGTGACCCTCCTCTTTGTCCTGCCTGTGCTCACAAACAAAGCTCGCACATGAGGACGGACTGCAGCCGTTCTCTTCAAGTAGTACCTCAGATACCTCACTGGGCATAGTAGCAGCTGGTCTGGGTCGTTTGTTACAGAACGGAGACTCGCGATCCTGAAAGAGTCGAACCGAGGATCCGGCACTCCAGGATTCTGAGTTTTGGCCACAAACTCAGGGACGAACCTGAACGTTACCTCCCCCCATCCCCTTGAATGGGCGATGTCGTACGAGAGACCATGAAGTTCACTAACTCGCTTGGCCGAGGCCAAGGCGAGTAGGAAACCCGTCTTCCAAGACAGGTGGTGATCGGAGGCCTGGCGTAATGGCTCGAAGGGAGGTCTCTTGAGAGACCTGAGGACTCGAACCACGTTCCAAGGAGGGGGTCTCACTTCCGACTGGGGGCAGGTAAGCTCATAGCTACGTATGAGTAAAGAGAGTTCTAGCGATGAAGAAATATCCACGCCCTTCAATCTGAAGGCCAAGCTTAAGGCTGAGCGATAGCCTTTCACTGCCGAGACAGAAAGGCGCATTTCTTCTCGCAGATACACAAGGAAGTCCGTTATTGCTGGAATAGTGGCATCGAGTGGAGAGATACCCCTTCCACGACACCAACCACAAAAGACTCTCCACTTCGCTTGGTAGACTCCCTCAGAGGACGTTCGCAGGTGCCGAGACATTCTCTCCGCAACCTGTTGCGAAAAGCCTCTCTCCGCGAGGAGACGCTGGATAGTCTCCAGGCGTGAAGCCAAAGCGAGGCTACGGCCCTGTGAGGGACACCGGAGTGGGGTTGTCTGAGAAGCTCGTGTCGTGGAGGAAGCTCCCTTGGGAGTTCCGTCAGGAGTTGCAGAAGGTCCGGAAACCATTCCGCGTGATGCCATAGCGGAGCTACTAGAGTCATGGAACAGTTGACCGATAGTCTGGTCCTGTTGAGCACCCTTCTCATCAGACAGAATGGTGGGAAGGCGTACACGTCGATGTTGTCCCACCGTTGCTGGAAAGCATCTTGCCAGAGTGCCTTGGGGTCCGGGACTGGTGAGCAGTACAGGGGCAGCTTGAAGTTCAAGGCTGTCGCGAACAAGTCCACCGTCGGGGAACCCCACAAAGTCAGGACTTTGTTGGCTATCTGAGGATCCAAAGACCACTCGGTACTCACTATCTGCGAAGCCCTGCTCAGACTGTCGGCGAGCACATTCCTCTTGCCAGGAATGAAGCGAGCTGATAGTGTTATCGAGTGGGTTTCGGTCCACCTCAGAGTCTCTACTGCAAGATGGGATAGCTGTTGCGAAAAAGTGCCTCCCTGCTTGTTGATATAAGCCACTACCGTGGTGTTGTCGCTCATCACCACCACGGAGTGACCCGCCAGGAACCGTTGGAACTGTTGAAGGGCCAGAAAGACGGCCTTCAATTCTAGCAGGTTGATGTGTAGGCACTTTTCTGATTCTGACCAAAGGCCTGAGGCCTTCTGGTTCAGAACGTGCGCCCCCCACCCTTTTTTTGACGCGTCCGAAAACAGAGTCAATTCCGGGGGGAGGACGAGAAGACTCACTCCCTTCCGCAGGTTCTCGTCGGCCAGCCACCACCGCAAGTCCGTCTGTTCCAGAGACCCCATTGGGATCAGAATGTCCGGGGAATCGGATCCTTGATTCCACCGGGACTTGAGCCGCCATTGAAGGGATCTCATCCTGAGGTGGCTGTTTGGAACCAGACGGGCCAGGGAGGATAGGTGGCCTAAGAGACGCAACCACGATTGGGCGGGGAGTTCTTTTCGCCTGAGGAAAGGTTCCGCCACCCTCCTCAGCCTTGCTATCCGGTCGTCTGATGGAAAGGCTTTGTGGAGATTGGTGTCTATTAGCATGCCTAGATAAACCAGTCGTTGGGACGGCTGCAGAGAGGACTTCTCGAGGTTTACCACGATCCCCAGATCCTGGCAAAGATCTAGAAGCCTGTCTCGGTGCCGAAGAAGGGTCGACTCCGAGTCTGCTAGGATCAGCCAATCGTCTAGGTAACGAAGGAGACGAATGCCGTTCCTGTGCGCCCAAGTCGAAATCAGGGTGAACACTCTGGTGAACACCTGAGGAGCTGTGGAGAGACCGAAACACAGCACCTTGAACTGGTAGATCTTGTTGTCTAGGCAGAATCTCAGGTACTTCCTGGAAGACGGATGGATTGGGATCTGGAAGTACGCATCCTTTAGATCCAGTGTACACATGAAGTCTTGTGGTCTCACCGCAAGTCTGACCGTGTCTGCTGTCTCCATGCTGAACCGGGTTTGTTTGACAAACCTGTTCAGAGCCGAGAGATCGATGACGGGTCTCCAGCCTCCAGTAGCCTTCTTTACAAGAAAGAGTCGACTGAAGAAGCCTGGAGAGCCGTCCACGACCTCCTGGAGAGCACCCTTCTCGAACATGGTCTCGACTTCGGCCTGAAGGGCCAGCCCCTTTGCCGATCCCATGGCATAGGAGCTCAACGACACTGGATTCGCTGTCAGGGGAGGTTGAGATGACGTGAACGGGACGCGATAACCTTGGCCGATCACTGAGACCGTCCAAGCATCGGCCCCTTGATGTTGCCACCTGCGGACGCAACGCTGAAGGCATCCCCCCACAGGTGGACACGCAGGGGGACTGCCACCCCTAGGGCTTGCGGCCGCGGCCGCCACCCCTAGAAGTCTTGCCTCCCCTGGAGGACTTACTGCCCCTCTTGACCTTGGCTGGAAAGGGCTGGGGCTTAGACACCACTTTCTTAGCTGCCGGTGCCTGTTTGGGAGCCTTACGAGGCTGTTGCTGCTGTTGTGGCGGGGCTGGAGGCTTATAGGGCCGAGTTGTAAGGGCCCTGCGGAGGAGGGAGTCCGTGCTGGATTTCCTCCACCTCTCAGCCGTTCGCTCCAAGTCTTGAGGCTCAAACAGGCTCTCCCCCAGGAGGGAGGCATGTCGGAGCCTACACACATCTACGGCGGGGACCTTCGGATGGAATCTCTCGAACACAGCATCGCGACGCTTCAACACCGAGTTGGCCCACAGGGTGGTAACCTGGTGCGCCAAAAACTCGATGGAGCGGGTGCCCGAGAGCAAGAAGGTCTCTAGGGCCTTCCTATTGGTCTCCTTGGACAAGTCCTCCGATCGCAATAGGATGCCCAGAGATCCTAACCAGAAGTCCAGCCACGAAGTGGCCTGCATGGCACACTTAGCGACCTTCTCGTGGTTAAGGATCTCTGCCGCCGAGAACGACACCTGCCGGGCAGAGAGTTTCTCCAAGGGAACTCCCTTCGCCAGCTCCTCCACAGAGTGATGGAGAGGAAGAGCGAGGTTGTGCTCACCCAGGATCTCGAAATACCTCCTCTGCTGAAGGCGAGGAGGAGGGATGAGTTTGTTCCCGGCAGTGGAACGACTGGAGGAGGCAAGAAGTGCGAGCTGAGCATTGGCCCTAGCTCTGGCACTCTTCAGCCCCCAAGACCAGGGCAGAGCTGCACTGGTCTTAGGGGCCTTCCGAACGTCAAACACTTCATCCAGAATCGTGTCTTTGCCTTCACGGGGGGGGGATGACTGGATCCGTAAGACTGTTAAGTTGCCTTATCAGGCTTAGGACCTGCCAGAAGGCATGTTCGGACTCTTGCTGTTCTCCTCCCTGCGGGCTGGCAGCTAAGTCTCCTGCCCCAGGAATCTCTTCCTGGGGTGATACGTGGACATTCCCCTGGGTAGTCGTGGGTTCCTGACGAATCCTTGCAGAGGATTTAGGGATGGTCTTGGAATCCTTGGGTTCCCTCCTGGGAGGGATACAGGATCCCAACAACGAGGTTCGAGGGGTCCCTTCCTCACGAGACGATTCTCCTGCCTGAAGCGAAGTCTCCCCTCCTGGTGCCGAGGGGAAGACTACCGCCCCACTGGACTCACCTGAGGACGGAAAGGCCTCGTCCACGGGAGAAGGAGAGAGTACTCGTGCAGGAGAGGGGACCCTCGAGACCGACCTCTTGGGAACCAACTTCGCCCTGGGGGAAGTCACCACGAAGTCCACTCCTCTCTTTCTCTTCAGCGTAGGAGAGACAGCCGCTGGTTTGTTACCCTGGCCGGCGAGTGCTGGTTTCATAACCCTCACTAACGCCCGTGCCAGCGGACCAAACCAAGTCTGCTGCTCCAAGGACACAGAGTCCGAAATCCTCGCTAAGGTGAAAGGGATTGGGCGATCCTTTGGAGTGGACACTACGGTACCTGCCTGAAAAGAAGGTGGGGAAGAATGCTGTACTGACCTGTCTTCGTCCTGCACTACCAACCTGTGCTTGGATGGAGGTGATCCCGAGTGCCGTCTAGGAGCACGCGTCCCTGCTGCTACCACCGGCTGTGGAATTCGCCGCGAACTATGGTCGCGCGAGGGCGAATGGTCGCGCGGGAGTGCGGGCGAGCGATCGCGCGGGAGTGCGGGCGAGCGATCGCGCGGGCGTGCAGGTGGATGATCGCGCGGGCGCACAGGCGAGCGGTCGCGCGGGTGCGCAGGCGAGCGATCGCGCGGGCACGCAGGCGAGTGGGCATGAGGGTGGGCAGGTAAATGAACACGTGTCCGAGGCGACGAACGCAAGCGATGGCGCGACGGCGAAGGATCTTGCTGCCGCGTAGGTGAAGAAGATCGCTGGCGATGTAGATCCACAGGCGATCGATGACGAGCTGTGGTATGTCGACGCACTGATGTGCGATGGTGAGCAGCATGCGCAGGTGAATGACCGCGTAATGGTAAGCGATGGCGAGCAGCATGTGTAGGTGAATGATCGCGTGATAGGGTGCGATGGTGATCAGCATCTGCAAGAGGGCGATCGTTCAGGGTTGTGCGATGAGGAGCAGCATGCGTAAGCGGGCGATCGTGCAGGGTTTGCGCGATGGCGAGCAGCATGCGCAGGTGAATGATCGCGTGAAAGGGTGCGATGGTGATCAGCATCCGCAAGAGGGCGATCGTTCAGGGTTGTGCGATGAGGAGCAGCATGCGTAAGCGGGCGATCGTGCAGGGTTGCGCGATGGCGAGCAGCATGCGCAGGTGAATGATCGCGTGAAAGGGTGCGATGGTGATCAGCATCCGCAGGAGGGCGATTGTTCAGGGTTGTGCGATGAGGAGCAGCATGCGTAAGCGGGCGATCGTGCAGGGTTGTGCGATGGCGAGCAGCATGCGCAGGTGAATGATCGCGTGAGAAGGGTGCGATGGTGATCAGCATCCGCAGGAGGGCGATCGTTCAGGGTTGTGCGATGAGGAGCAGCATGCGTAAGCGGGCGATCATGCAGGGTCGTGCGATGGCGAGCAGCATGTGTAGGTGATCGCTGGCGAGCTGGTGATCGCTGGCGAGCAGAAGGTCGACGCGTGTCCTGTGAGAGGACAGGTGGTGCGGCGCGTTCACGAGCAGGAACGGGAAGATCGCTGGCGCGTTGGCGAACATGTGTTTCTGACACACGCGCAGCACGATGTTGCGTAGCCACAGGACCAGGTGGATGGTGAGCAGGGAGTTCAGCAGGAACTAAAGGGTGGTCAGAGACCGCAGGGCGATGGTCCTCAAATGAGCGCTGACGCTTGGAAGAGAGCTGACGAGCAGGAGAGCGCTGGCGAGGGGGGCGAACATCAGGAGAGAGCCGACGAGCAGGTGAGCGTCGGCGAGCAGGAGAGTCTTGGCGAGCAGGTGAGCGCTGGCGAGCAGGTGAGCGCTTGTGCGCTAGCCCTGCTTGCGTAAGGGAAGAATCCCTTAGCCCCGAAGGGACCGTTGCCCGTCGGGTGACGAGTTCTCCAGAAGGCGAAGATCCGGCAGGAGATGGTGAGCGGTCTGCAGAGAGGTTCAAGGAGGGCGGAGCAGTCGGTTGAGGCTGACGAGGAGAGTCCCCCCCCGGAGGATGAAGACCCAAAAAGGCGCCTCTTAGTCCCCCTGTAAGGGGAGGGAGGCCCTTGTGGCGTAGAGGGCGGTGAGCCTTACGGCGGAGGCGGCCTCGGGGGAGATCGTCGGGACCATCGATCCTCCGAAGGGGAGTCTCCGTCAAAACACTTCCCTCAGAAGGAAGCTGGGCAGCAGACGAGACCGAAGGACTCACTTCCCCCTTCGAAGGATGCACGGAAGGAGGAGGAGAGCCTTGAGCACCATCACCAGCAACAGCACCTGAGTCGGAAGGCCCAGCCACGTCGGAGGCCTCTGTCACCACGACGTCGACAATAGACAGAGGGTCTACCTCCGCTACCACCGGCGACTGTTTAACAGCGGCCCTCAACGAGACAAGGTCAATAAGAGCGACCCTGGAGGGCAAGCCCTTAAGCCCCAGGGACGACCAAATCTGTAAAAGATCATCACTGGATAAGGCATTATTATCAATAACCTCCCCCGGAAGAGGAGGGGGAACCGCCTCGTTATGGGAGGCGACGCCCTCTCCCCCCACCGAAGGTAGGGAAACAGAACAAGGGCCTGCGCTCCTACTCGGACAACTCTCCTTAGGAGGCGGACGAGGGGGAGCTTCGGAGGAGGTTTGGGCGGCGGAAGAAGAGTCCCGAGAACCTTCCTCCTTCAAGGCTAACCCCGGAGGAGAACGGTCTCTCTTGGACTACTTCTTACGCAGACAGCCAAACCTCTCCCACTGGGAGGCAGACCACTCCCTGCACTCACGGCACATGTTATCCTGGTCGCACCGTCGGCCCCGACATTGAGGGCAGAGGGTGTGATGATCCGTAATAACGTCCGACATGAAAGTCCCACAAGGACGGCCGGCAACTCCAGGGCATGTACGCATAGTAAATAAAAGAAAATAACTGAAGGTCAACTTCCAACCAATCACACAAGCTGAAAAGAAAAAGCAGAAAATTAAAGGCTGTCACGAAGGCGATGAACAGACACGTCTGATCACCGCCGAGCCAAAAGTGAAGTGAAGCAAGTCACCGGTGTGTGGAGGGGGGAGAGGTAGCAAGCTACCCTTCCCCACCCCCCGCTAACTAGCGCGGGGGTAATTAACCCTCGTTAAAAACTATTGGCTCGTCATTTCAGCTGCGCTAAAAGTAATACCCTTTGTAAATAGCGTGGTTTGTATTTCGGTTACGGAACAAAGTAAATTTGGTGAAAGGGCTTTTAGCTACTGTGTGCCTAGACATTATAATAAACTGCCAACTGAAATGATGGACCTAAAGGGAGCAATTGAATTCAAGAAGAAACTAAAGACATTACTTTTCATAAGATTTGGAAGATGCTACAATCAAAGAATTGTATAAATTATAATGAAAATGTTTCGTTAGATGAATAATATGGACCCGCCCGAGAAGTAGTTCACTCGACTTCAGTGGAGGGTTGGATTTAAACCCAAAACAAGTAAACAAGTAAACAAGCCTCCCCAGTCCCGTCCTAAACTATTACCCTCAGCATATTGTTACTAATTATAAACAAAATCTTAATGGATAACTTATTTTCCAGTCTATGAATATTTTCACCATTCTAGCTGAAACAGTTACAGTTCACTACTGGTAGTTTGACTTAATCCCACTAATATATTCCACTTTCCCTCTAAGGTCATCCTTATTTCTTAGATGCAAAGGGTATAAGAAACCCAAACACAAGTAGCATACCTTGTAGTGTGCAACAATTTACTCATAGTAAAAGCAGGGAAGGTTTGTGGCTCGGCAGAAACAGTTGGGTTCACAAATATAATAGTGAAATTCAATAACACTTCATTCAATCAAAGAGGTACGTCCTAATCTTGAAATACTGCCATCTCCTATTACTTACATCTGTGTATCATTATGAGGGGGGAGGGGTTATGCTCCACTGTGACCCCATAGTTACTCAACTAGGACTAAAAAATACAAAAAAAAAGGAAAAAAAAAAAGCATGAGACCTAAGATAAGCTGTCAGATAAGTAAATAGGCCTACACTCAATTTTCTTTTTTTTTCAAATAAAGCAGATTTGCACTCACTCACAGGATCACCCTTTTAGCTCGGAAAAGTTTCCTAATATCTGATTGGTTGGAAGTATTTTGTCCAAAGAACATCACTGTTTTCAAACAATTTCCAAGTAATGAGAATCAAAACTAATTTACTTACCTAAATCTCTCCCTTAGATATAGGCCGATGTTTTGTTGATAAATAATGTTAACGAATAAAAAGATTATAATGTATTGTGATGGTAAGTCTATATTTAATAACAATACCTGCCAAAGTCAACGACAAAAGCTAGTTTTAGGATGCAAACTGCATTATTTTGTAATTTTTCACATATTTCAACAAAAAATGTGATAAATTACACGAGGCATAAGAAAAAACATGTTATCATACACTTTCTTTGAACAGAAGAATCCACTAAAAACATGAAAATTATAAAACTCACTATTGTTGAAAATTTCAGGGAGGTAAAAGGAACAGCCTATTGTCAAATACCGAGGCAGGGATGGAGGGGTATCGGGGTTGTACCGCGGCGGTGAAATAATGAATTTGTTTAATTATAATTTTTATGCAATTTATGGAACACTACAGTATCCTCAAACCAAAGATAGTGTATTAACCCTTTTACCCCCAGGCTTTTTGGAAATTTCTAACCCTTAACCCCCAAGGGGTTACTTTTTTCCCAGCACATTTTGGTGTATATTTCTTTTAAATTGCTCTAACAGCCTTAATTTTTGTCGTCATAGAGAGGTCAGGTTGGTCTCATTCTCTTGGAAAATGTCTGAATTTTCACAAATAAATTATCAAAAATATGAAAAATGTTATTTTCATTAGTAAAATAAATTTTTGAATATACTTACCCGATAATCATGTAGCTGTCAACTCTGTTGCCCGACAGAAATCTACGGTCGGGATACGCCAGCGATCGCTATACAGGTGGGGGTGTACACAACAGCGCCATCTGTGGTCAGGTACTCTAGTACTTCTTGTCAACACCACCTCAATTTTTTCCTCGGTCCACTGGTTCTCTATGGGGAGGAAGGGTGGGTCAATTAAATCATGATTATCGGGTAAGTATATTCAAAAATGTTATTTTCATTAGTAAAATAAATTTTTGAATATACTTACCCGATAATCATGTAGCTGTCAACTCTGTTGCCCGACAGAAATCTACGGTCGGGATACGCCAGCGATCGCTATACAGGTGGGGGTGTACACAACAGCGCCATCTGTGGTCAGGTACTCTAGTACTTCTTGTCAACACCACCTCAATTTTTTCCTCGGTCCACTGGTTCTCTATGGGGAGGAAGGGTGGGTCAATTAAATCATGATTATCGGGTAAGTATATTCAAAAATTTATTTTACTAATGAAAATAACATTTTTCAATATTAATCTTACCCGATAATCATGTAGCTGATTCACACCCAGGGTGGTGGGTGAAAACCAGTGTACATGTTAATCAAGAAGCTAAGTATCCCGTATTTTATTTTATTAGTTATTCAAAAATAACATAAAATAAATAAGTACCTGGTAAGGAAGACGACTTGAACCATTACTCTGCCTTTATTAAGTACGTCTTCCTTACTGAGCGTAGCGGTCCTCTTAGGATGCTGAATGACTCTTAGGTGCTGAAGTATAAAGGGCTGCAACCCATACTAAAGGACCTCATCACAACCTTTAACCTCGGCGCTTCTCAAGAAAGAATTGACCACCCGCCAAATCAACAAGGATGTGGAAGGCTTCTTAGCCGACCGTACAACCCATAAAAAGTATTCAAGAGAAAGGTTAAAAGGTTATGGGATTATGGGAATGTAGTGGCTGAGCCCCCGCCTACTACTGCATTCGTAGCTACGAATGGTCCCAGGGTGTAGCAGTACTCGTAAAGAGACTGGACATCTTTGAGATAGAATGATGCGAACACTGACTTGCTTCTCCAATAGGTTGCATCCATAACACTCTGCAGAGAACGGTTCTGTTTGAAGGCCACTGAAGTAGCCACAGCTCTCACTTCATGTGTCCTTACCTTCAGCAAAGCAAGGTCTTCTTCCTTCAGATGAGAATGTGCTTCCCTAATCAGAAGCCTGAATTAGTAAGAAACTGAGTTCTTAGACCTTGGAAGAGAAGGCTTCTTGATAGCACACCATAAGGCTTCTGATTGTCCTCGTAAAGGTTATGACCTTTTTAGATAGTACCTAAGAGCTCTAACTGGGCAAAGTACTCTCTCCAGTTCGTTCCCCATCAAGTTGGACAGGCTTGGGATCTCGAACGACTTAGGCCAAGGACGTGAAGGAAGCTCGTTTTAGCAAAAAACCGAGCTGCAAGGAACATGTAGCCGTTTCAGATGTGAAAACTATGTTCCTGCTGAAGGCGTGGATCTCACTTACTCTTTTAGCTGTTGTCAAGTACACGAGGAAAAGAGTTTTTAATGTGAGGTCCTAAAAAGAGGCTGATTGGAGAGGTTCAAATCTTGATGACATAAGGAACCTTAGGACCACGTCTAGATTCCAGCCTGGAGTGGACAACCGACGTTCCTTTGAGGTCTCAAAAGACCTAAGGAGGTCCTGTAGATCTTTGTTGGTGGAAAGATCCAAGCCTCTGTGGCGGAAAACCGCTGCCAACATACTTCTGTAACCCTTGATCGTAGGAGCTGAAAGGGATCTTACGTTCCTTAGATGTAACAGGAAGTCAGCAATCTGGGTTACAGTGGTACTGGTTGAGGAAACTGCATTGGCCTTGAACCAGCTTCGGAAGACTTCCCCTTTAGACTGATAGACTCTGAGAGTGGATGTTCTCCTTGCTCTGGCAATCGCTCTGGCTGCCTCCTTCGAAAAGTCCCTAGCTCTTGAGAGTCTTTCGAAAGTCTGAAGGCAGTCAGACGAAGAGCGTGGAGGTTTGGGTGTACCTTCTTTACGTGAGGTTGACGTAGAAGGTCCACTCCTAGAGGAAGAGTCCTGGGAATGTCGACCAGCCATTGCAGTACCTCTATGAACCATTCTCTCGCGGGCCAGAGCGGAGCCAACCAACGTCAGCCGTGTCCCTTTGCGAGAGGCGAACTTCTGAAGTACCCTGTTGACAATCTTGAACGGCGGGAATGCATACAGGTCGAGATGGGACCAATCCAGCAGAAAAGCATCCACGTGAACTGCTGCTGGGTCTGGAATCGGAGAACAATACAACGGGAGCCTCTAGGTTATCGAGGTAGCGAACAGATCTATGGTTGGCTGACCCCACAGGGCCCAAAGTCTGCTGCAAACATTCTTGTGAAGGGTCCACTCTGTGGGGATGACCTGACCCTTCCGCCTGAGGCGATCTGCCATGACATTCATATCGCCCTGAATGAACCTTGTTACCAGCGTGAGCTTTCGATCTTTTGACCAGATGAGGAGGTCCCTTGCGATCTAGAACAACTTCCACGAATGAGTCCCTCCATGCTTGGAGATGTAAGCCCAGGATGTGGTGTTGTCAGAGTCCACCTCCACCACCTTGTTAAGCTGGAGGGACTTGAAGTTTATCAAGGCCAGATGAACCGCCAACAACTCCTTGCAATTGATGTGAAGTGTCCTTTGCTCCTGATTCCATGTTCCCGAGCATTCCTGTCCGTCCAAAGTCGCACCCCAGCCCGTGTCTGATGCGTCCGAGAAGAGACGGCGTTCGGGTTTCTGAACAGCCAAAGGAAGACTTCCTTGAGAAGAAAGCTGTTCTTTCACCACGCGAGAGTAGACCTCCTCTCTTCGGAAACAGGAACTGAGACCGTCTCTAGCGTCATGTCCTTTCTCCAGTGAGCCGCTAGATGATACTGAAGGGGGCGGAGGTGGGGTCTCCCTAACTCGATGAACAGGGCCAGCGATGAAAGTGTCCCTGTTAGACTCATCCACTACCTGACTGAGCATCGGTTCCTTCTCAGCATGCTCTGGATGCAAACTAGGGCTTAGTAGATCTTTGGGGCCGACGGAAAAGCCCGAAAAGCTCGACTCTGAAGATCCATACCCAGGTAGACAATGGTCTGGGATGGGACGAGCTAGGACTCCTCAAAATTGACCAGGAGGCCCAGTTCCTTGGTCAGATCCATAGTCCATCTGAGAATTTCCAGACAGCGACGACTTGTGGGAGCTCTTAAAAGCTAGTCGTCTGACGGAGCCGGACACAAGATCATGGTACTGCTGCACAGTCTGTGAACTGTCAACCATGGGGAAGCGAGGAAGTACAGTGACAACCCGAAGCTGTCTAGACTGTCTGGGTCGTACAGACAACTCCTTATCGGGTTGCTGAGGTTGCCGCACTGCGTCACAACAAGTCACTTCTGCTGGTTGTTGAACGTCTTCCCAGTGACACACTGACTCCGTAAACAAAAAATCCTCTAACAAGGACTAAGCTTGGACTGCATGTCTTGCAACACATCTCAAGGTCTATGGGAGCAGGTGTGGTAACAGACGGGGTTAGCGACTGAAGTGGAACCATTACCTTCCCTGGAAGCATGTTATGCTTAAATAAAAGTCCATAGGAGGCTACGCAGCTAAAGGCTCCTCTCCAAATGACAGAGTCCTCAAGGGAATATCAGAAGGAGGGAGAATAGCACTTTCTCATCTACAGGAACCATATCCGAGAAAAGCTAAGTTCTCTCAGTGAGGGTTTCACTGGCGCAAAAGCAGCAGACTAGAAGGCAACGTTATGAAACTGCTTGACAGTCTAGTGAGTTGGCAACAACCAAAGATGTGTGACTGAGAAGCATGCGGTAAGGTATGCAGAGCATGCTATATGCAGAGCATGCTGTATGTAGAGCATGCTGTAAGGTAAGCAGAGCATGTTGCATGGCGTGCGGCTTATGCTGCATGGGATGAGGCTCATGCTGCATGGGATGAGGCTCATGCTGCATGGTATGAGGCTCATGCAAGGGAAGAGGCTTATGCCGCATGCGTTGAGGAGGATGCCGCATAGTATGAGGCTCCTGCCTCATGGGTTGAGGCGGTTGCCGCATAGCATGAGGCTCCTGCCTCATGGTTTGAGGAGGATGCCGCATAGCATGAGGCTCCTCATAGCATGAGACTCCTGCCTCATGGGTTGAGGAGGATGCCGCATAGCATGAGGCTCCTGCCTCATGGGTTGAGGAGGATGCCGCATAGCATGAGGCTGCCTCATGGGTAGAGGAGGATGTCGCATAGCATGAGGCTCCTGCCTCATGGGTTGAGGAGGATGCCGCATAGCATGAGGCTCCTGCCTCATGGTTTGAGGAGGATGCCGCATAGCATGAGGCTCCTGTGAGGTTCCTGCCTCAAGAGTTGCGTCTGCCTCAAGGGTTGAGGAGGTAGCTGCGCAGAGAGAGGCTCATGCTGTGAAGAATGCGGTTGCTGCATGCATTGAGGCGGCTGCCTCATAGCATGAGGTTCCTCAAGAGTTGAGGCTCTTGCCTCAAGAGTTGAGGTTCTTGCCTCAAGAGTGGAGGTGGCTGCCGCAAGAGTTGAGGTTGCTGCCTCAAGGATGGTGGAGGTTGCCGCAACGCAAGAGGTTGCTGCATAGCGCTGGTATCTGGCAACTCCCAATGCGGCAGCTCACGCGTGGAGGTAGGTTGAGGAACCTCAACATCATACGTCTGGCAGGGTGGACTGCGCAGAGGTGGAGTTGAGGTTGCTGCCTCGAGGATGGTGGAGGTTGTCGCACCGCAAGAGGTTGCTGCCTCGAGGATGGAGGAGGTAGTCGCAACGCATGAGGCTCCTACCTCAAGGGTAGAGGAGGTTGCTGCAAAGCATAAGGCTCCTGCCTCAAGTGTTGAGGAGGTTGCCGCGTGGCAAGAGGCTCCTGCCTCAAGGAAAGTGGAGGTTGCTGCACAGAGCTGGTATCTGGCAACTCCCAATGCGGCAGCTCACGCATGGAGGTAGCTTGAGGAACCTCAACATCATACGTCTGGCAGGCTGGACTGCGTAGAGGTGGAGGAGCGCTCGCAGGAGGAGGTGTGTTAACCTTCTCTGCCTGAAACTCCTGCATCAACACCGCAAGCTGAGACTGCATTGTCTGCAGCATAGACCACTAGAGTTAAAGAAAGACAACAACAAACGGAGCTACTGTCCGTTGAGACTGAGGGTCTAAAACAGCTGGTGCGGCAACAGACGGAGCTACTGCCTGTTGCGATACCACCTTGCCTCTCTGGGAGGTGTGCAGTTGTCGTACTGCAGCAAGTCCGAACTGACCCAGTGCTAATGGCATCACCTAGGAGTTGGACTTGCGCGGAAGGGACCGACTTGCACTTAAAAGCTGCAAGATTTGGTCCATGGTTTCTGCGAGAAACCTCTTCCGCAGACGAGGAATAAAAGGGCTCTCTCGTCTTTGTGTGGGTGGGGTGATCACGTCGGCTACGTGAGTTGGTTACACCCGAAACCACGGAGGGAAACGTCTGTTCGTCGATCAAGGCCTGATGAACCCATAAGTCCTTCGACGTTACTTCTCCCCTGGCTTGGGAGCTTGTAAGAGGTCCCAGACTAGGCGAACAACTGGCACGAACAGACGAACCCTCGAACGCAACACTGTAACACTTTGCGCTTATCACTTTATCACTTTTGATTTTCTGTTTGCACTTATTTCACTGAACTCGAAACTTTAAGTGGTTTGTACCTGAAACACGCAATTCTATCCTTCCTTAAAAGTTAGTAATTGCGAAAACAGAATTACAATGTAACAGAAAAATCTAATGAAAGATAAATAATTCAGTGGCTGGAAAGAGACTAAACACTAGATCAAATAAACTACGTTTAAAATCTCTCACCGCATAAAGCTTGAGAACAAGAATAAAACTCTAGAAACGTTTACCTTCTTCCCCTAAAGAGACTAGGGAGAAGAGCAAAAACGATAACAACGTTACTCGCTTGAACGAAACGTTTATCCTCCTCTCTCTCCCTCCGTCTCTATCTCTCTCTCTCTCTCTCTTGACTTAGAACCTGAGAGATGAGCCCAATCATATATATCGTTAAAACATATTATTGTTAAAGGAAAAAAACTGAAAGATTTCCCAAATAAAAAGTTCCTTTATTAGAATTAAAACCATTAAGCTAAGAAAGAATGAACAAAACGCTAGAATCGGTTTACTCTTACTGCAACGTGACACCGTGAAAATTCTCTCTCTATCGTAACGATAGAGCGCAAGTTGAACGTTCTGAACGTCAACAACTGCAGAGACAAAACAAAACGTTAGTTCAACTTTGAAAACAGTACGAGACTATCAAAGAAATTCTTTCAAAAACATTAAAATAGCATAATATGTTAACAGGTAAAAACGAAATGACGGGCTCAATGTTAATTAACTTCGGTACCAAGAAAAGACCGCCTACTATTAGGAAAGGTCGAATATAAACAAATATAAAAATTAATTTTAATAAGTTTATAATAAAAGGAAGTTAATCGAAGAGGCCTATAAAAGGCGGAGAGATATAAAATAAATCTATAACTTTTGTTAAGCAAAATTAAGAAAGAGAGTCTATACTCTCTTAGACACCAACACTTCCGTCTAAGGGAAGGGTCGGCCATTTAAAAGTGAAAGAGAGTTCATACTCTCTTCGTCACCATAATTAATCAAATTAATTCCAAAAGCTAGCTAAGCTAATGATAAAACTTCCTGAATAGCGAAAGCTAAACTCTAGAGCAAATACATCACCAAATCGTGAGCAAAAACTCCAGAATCAACAGCGTATCCATGTAGGTCTAGCCGGAGGCACGACAGAGGAAAAATTGAGGTGGTGTTGACAAGAAGTACTAGAGTACCTGACCACAGATGGCGCTGTTGTGTACACCCCCACCTGTATAGCGATCGCTGGCGTATCCCGACCGTAGATTTCTGTCGGGCAACAGAGTTGACAGCTACATGATTATCGGGTAAGATTGATATTGAAAAAAATCATTTTTATAGCATTTTTTTGCAAGGACGTACCGGTACGTCCATGGGGGTAAAGGGATGGCTTTTGTGAAACGTACCAGTACGTCCTTTTGGGGTAAAAGGGTTAATAGAATTAAGCCTTTAAAAAAAAAACAGCAAAATCTTTGTATAGGGACTTACATCATAGGCCTATTTGTAAGGAGATTTGAACAAGCATAATCAAATATATCTTGGGGTGTACGTACAGCAGTTGATTGGGACAGGCGTAATCATTCTTATTACTTGTCAAACCAATTTTTTTCAAGGGGAACACATTCAAGAAATATTATGATTTCGTGTAAGTAAAGCCGGTTGGGAAGCAAACATAAGTTTGAGACTTAGCCTTAGGGTAAGGTAAAAATGCGGCAGTTTGTGACCCCCCTTCGAAAGTAAGAAGGTAAGGATATGTCTCATCAGTTAGGTTAGGTGATGTTCTTGGGATTTTTACCTTTTTAAATGTGGTTTTCAGTCATAACTTTTGGAATATTATAACTACTAAAATTTGATGAATATGAGTTCCAAACAAATATTTGCATTAGAACACTTCAAATGTACCTATATATATATATATATATATATATATATATATATATATATATATATATATATATATATATATATATACATACTATATATATACATATACATACTGTATGTATATATATATATATATATATATATATATATATATATATATATATATATATATATATATATATATATATATATATATATATATATATATATATATATATATATATAAACAACTCTTATTTTCTTCATTAGTAATATGTTGCTACAGTAAATATCAGCTTAATTTGAATACCTTGGTTATTATTACCTAGAGATTGCTGGTTAAGAAAGATAAACGAATGTAATAGCAATGATTTATTGTAATAAACTAATCAAACTCAATTTTGGGAAAATTGTTAATGAAAAATATAACCAGAAAAATGGGGGATTCGTGTATTTGGCGTAGAATTATCTAAGTTTTGATAATCTAGAAATACTGAATACTCACAATAACAACATTAAAGTATAGCATTAAAAATTTGCAGCCTTTGTATATCAGCGGCCAGTTCCTTACGCCTTGATTAAAAATGGATTTCAACTAACCTAAACTTTTCCCCCTAACCTAACCTGAAGCTGTGTCCTTACTAACGCCCCCCGGCGACCACCCCCTGACACTGCCGTATTCTAAGTTAAACGTAATAATACAAAAAGGTTGCTGCTATCATACATACACCCAAAAAATTTTGATAGGTCTCAAGTCGGATCCCTGGTAAAATTATAGATATGGACGGAACAACATTTTGCACAGAAATAGTTTTTCTTGTAGTAAATATTGTGTTTTCATTGAATTTGACATTTATTTCAACAGCAAGTATACCAAAAAGCCGTAAGACCTTCTAAGAACGGGGATATTTTTTTAGAAATCAAAAGGTTTTTGCTCCACCATATGCTCGCTTTGCTCGCGTTAAAAGAAAAACATCAAGCTCCTATGTAGTGGCAAGTGGTAGATGCTGAGCTGTGCACGCTAACCCCATTAATTATTACTTCTTGGATATTGTTTTTATGTGCAGTGGAAATAGGTGTCATTATCGAAGAAAACAGGGTGCCTTTGTATATCAGCGGCCAGTTCCTCACACGCTGATTAAAATTGGATATCAACTAACCTAAAGTTTCCCCCCCTAACCTAACCAACAGCCGTCTCCTTACCTACTTAACTGGGAGGGCTAACGCCCCCATGCGACCCCCCTTACACTGCGTTATTCTAAGCTAGACATAATAATACACACCAGGTGGCCGGTATCATACATACACCGTCCGTAACTATAATAAAACTGGACCTCCTGACTACCGGTTAAATAAAGGTATTGTATTCTTCATTCAGGTAACTGCAAACTACTTACCTATTGATGACCCTCATTCCTTCCTCGACTTCATTGTTTCGCACAAGTACAGTTCGGGCGACAAATTGCGCGTACTTAAATCCACCCATGATTAATTAACTCATTAAGTAGGGGACGTACTTAAATGAGAACTTTACAAACTGAGACAGTACAGTGTTGCCAGATAGGTTAGTCTAAAAATCCCCAAAGCTCATGATTAAAAAATCCCCAAAACAATTCAAAACTTCCTAAAACAATAAAAAAATTCTCCAAAAAAACAAAAATCCCTATTTTCACATATAATTCTGATCCCATCCATAGGCTTCACTAATATAGAAATTATTCACTTAACTTCATATAAATGCAAGAAAAAAATTACAATAATATAAAGGTTTACTCATCTTTGTTTCTTCTTCAAAGAAATTTGTACGGAATATCCAAATGACACCAAAAATTCCCAAATCTAGGGATAAATCTCCCTATCTGGCAACACTGAGTAAGACTATATTCAGTAGTATTGGTTTAAGTCTCATTTCTTGTAACGGCAACCCTGTATTGGTTGCTATTTTAGTTTCAGTGAACTTTATTAATGGGGGTCTGAATGCTGACCTTGTCTACAAGCCAGAGGATGTAACCAGAGACAATTATCATCATCATCATCATCATCATCATTATTATTATTATTATTATTATTATTATTATTATTATTATTATTATTATTATTATTATTATTATTATTATTATTATTATTATTATTATTATTATTATTATTACTTGCTAAGCTACAACCCTAGTTGGAAAAAACAGGATGCTATAAACCCAGGGGCTCCAACAGGGAAATTAGCTCAGTGAGGAAAAGACACAAAGAAAAAGAAAATATTTTAAGAAGAGCAACAAGATTAAAATAAATATATCCTGTATAAACTATAAAAACTTAAACAAACCAAGATGAAGGGAAACATGATAGAACAATGCCCAGTTCCAATGTATTTACGTTACTGTACTTAGCTCCTCGACTAAGTGCTTTGAGATTGTCGTTTGTTTAAAGCAATGCATATATCTATATTTTTGTTTCCGTTTTCTTGATAAGGTTATTGTGCTAAGACATGTACCTGTATCTCACATATAAAAAGAAACACACAATTAAAATGGAAATCCTTAACAAAGGGGACTACTCTCCACTTCTGGTCCACCCACATTACAATACTTTCGTATCTTTATTACTCTTCCCTTCCTTTGAATGCGAATATTTTGGATAACAATGGAAAAGAAATTGCCATAAAAAAGGGTTATTTTCATACGGACAATTTTCTTTACAGTTTGATCGCCATTATTACTATTCTTTTTAACTACATGTTTTCTATATACGTATAATGTATAATTTTGGGTTATATTTCAATTAATTTGAATGTCATAAAACAGAAATCCACGAAAAACGATAGTTTAATTTCTTTTCGTTACTTTACTTTAGTCCAGATTTGTCATCAAAACGACCCAGTTTTCCTTTGTCGATTTCTTAACTTATTTCTTACACCAATGGTCTAATGTTTCTTTCATTTTGTATAGCATAAGACAGTAAATGTCATATATGTATTATAATTTTGCACATTTAGACGTGTTTTTCATATCCATATAAGCCATGCATTAAACTCCTCCTAATATCTGGTTTCTCTCTACCTCGGGCTCAGAGACCCAAGGGGGAATCAACTCAAAGATAATAGCTTCTGGTCGACCGGAGAATCGAACCCGGGCCCAGGAAACTGAGGTTCCATTGACTTAGCAACTCGGCAAGAAAGAGTGCTAAGTCAATGGAACCCCAGTTTCTTGGGCCCGGGTTCGATTCTCCGAAACGGAGGTTCCATTGACTTAGCAACTCGGCCAGAAAGAGTGCTAAGTCAATGGAACCCCAGTTTCTTGAGCCCGGGTTCGATTCTCCGAAACGGAGGTTCCATTGACTTAGCAACTCGGCCAGAAAGAGTGCTAAGTCAATGGAACCCCAGTTTCTTGAGCCCGGGTTCGATTCTCCGAAACTGAGGTTCCATTGACTTAGCAACTCGGCAACAAAGAGTGCTAAGTCAATGGAACCCCAGTTTCTTGGTCCCGGGTTCGATTCTCCGGCCGACCAGAAGCTATTATCTTTGATTTAATTCCCCCTTGGGTCTCTGATCCCGAGGTAGAGAAAATCCAGATATTAGGAGTATAATATATGGCTTGTGAATATATATATATATATATATATATATATATATATATATATATATATATATATATATATATATATATATATATAGGCCTATATATATATTATGCATATATATATATATATATATATATATATATATATATATATATATATATAGTATGTATATGTGTATATATATATATATATATATAGTATGTATATGTATATATATATATATATATATATATATATATATATATATATATATATATATATGTGTGTGTGTGTGTGTGTGTGTGTGTATATATATACACACACACACACACACACACATATATATATATATATATATATATATATATATATATATATATATTTATTTATTTGTCACTATGCTGGAGGAAGGATCAGAAAAACGAAATTCTTGGACTAACGCTTTCGTATTTTCATACCTCTTCAGGTCCAATCATGAGAATACGAAAGTGCTAGTGTAAGAATTTCGTTTTTCTGATCCTTCCTCCAGCATAGTGACAAATTTATACATCGCATGCCTCAGCGATAGATCGTCAATATATATATATATATATATATATATATATATATATATATATATATATATATATATATATGTGTGTGTATGTATATATATATATATATATATATATATATATATATATATATATATATATATATATACATATATATATACATATATATATATATATATATATATATATATATATATATATATATATATATATATATATATGTGTGTGTGTGTGTGTTTGTGTGTGTGTGTGTATGTATTACTGGTTTTAAGATCTAGTTTCTGCGTAATTTAGAAATTAAACTGGAAACGTAAGGCTATTATTTAAGAGGAACTTGCGGCTTCATTAAAAGAATAAAATTTAGGCTAATATGTGATCTTGCTCATTTGGGCCATATCAATGTTTTGACATTTCCCAGTCCAAACTGGTTTATAGTCATAAGTTAGTCTAAATTACCACAACAGAATAATTTGGTAATTATTTGCAAAGTAAGAGATCACCATCATCTCCCTCAACGCCTATTGACGCAAAGGGCCTCGGTTAGATTTCGCCAGCTCTTAATTCAATACTTCTCCAATCATCATCTACTTCGCGCTTCATAGTCCTCAGTCATGTAGGTCTGGGTCTTCCAACTCTTCTAGTGCCTTGTGAAACCTAATGGAACGTTTGAGAGTAAGAGTACATTTCTATATTCTTAATAACTTTATCCCTGTCATTATCCACTTCAACCTTTTGAGAGATCAAGAAAGGATCTCGAAAAGGTGATTCATATATCATGCTCCGGTGGTGAAACCATTCTATTCAACCATCATTATGAGCTAAGGATGGGGGTTTGGGGGAGCTTTTGGGTCTACCTGCTGAGTCATCAGCAGCAATTGACTGGTCCTCCCTGGTCCTAGCCTGGATGGAGAGGGGCTTGGCCGCTGATCATATGGATATATGGTCAGTCTCTAGGGCACTGATACTGTCCCTTGCCTCTGCCATTCATGAGTGGCCTTTAAACCTAAACCTTAAAAAGGCGAATGGTTTGTTAGGATTTTTTTTTTTAATTTGAATTTGCATGCAACAGCAGGAGGAACTATTTTGTGAATGTATTGAATCTTAGTACCACACCTTTAGATTTTGAAAATATCCTAATTTCATAACCATATATTAATCTAAAGTGAATTCAAATGGTAAAAGTAATATAATTAGTCGATTAGTAACGTGAATATGCTTATTTTTTCACATATGGCTGGATACTCAGAAAAAATAAGTCATTATAAACCACCCCACCTCTATAGCAACAGAGAACTTTAAATGTTAAAAAAAAATATCAAAGAATACAAAGTTTTACAGATAAGAAACAGACTTAAGAAAGATAGAGGAAAAGATAGGTAAATGCACTAAGTTGGTCTCTCTCTCTCTCTCTCTCTCTCTCTCTCTCTCTCTCTCTCTCTCTCTCTCTCTCTCTCTCGTTGTGTTATTATGCGTCTCTGTGAGGCTAATTGTCCTCGGCTGAAGGACCTGTAACGTAGAGGTTATGAGAAGGACTTTTTTTTTCTTTCTTTCTTTGCGTGTTTTAGTCTAAAGAGATTTTTTATTCCTTTATGTTTGTAGGACTTTTGTGCCACCTGGAAAGCGAAACATATAATTTCATCCATCTATCAATCTGGTATACAGAGTATCTATGTATGATATTATTATTATTATTATTATCATTATTATTATTATTATTATTATTATTATTATTATTATTATTATTATTTGCTAAGTTATAACCCTAGCTGTGTAAGCAAAATACTATAAACCCAGGGGCTCTATCTACGAAAATAGCCCAGTGAGGAAAGGAAACAAGGAAAAATGAAATATTTCAAGAACAGTGACAACATCAAAATAGACATCTCCTTCATGAATTATAGAAACTTTACAAAATAAGAGGAAAGAGAAATAAGATAGAATAGTGTGCCCGAGTGTACCCTCAAGCAAGAGAACTCTAACCCAAGACAGTGCAAGACCATGGTACAAAGGCTATGGCACTGCCCAAGACTAGAGAACAATGGTTTGATTTTGGAGTGACCTCCTAGAAGAGCTGCTTACCATAGCTGAAGAGTCTCTTCTATCCTTTCCTAGAGAAAAGTGACCACTGATAGTATGATTAATAGCTTAGTCCATTTGTCGTGAAAGTAATTAACTTGGGAGTGTGGACCATGCAATTCTCCCCCCTTCTGGATGGAATAATTCATCAGATATCCTATATTATTTGTTTACGTTTGGCTTTGACGATAAACGGTATATTGTAAAATATGCAAGTATGGTTACAATCTGTAACAGAGAGAAGACCCGACAAAAAAAGTCTGAGAGCTGGATAATGTTGGAACAGGAAACACACGAACACATGTTAATTGGATCACAATACTCGAGTCAATGCGAATTGTTGCCAGTTGTTAAATTGAGGATGAAACCATTGCAATTGTTGAATCAGTAGAACTTCAAAAGTTCAAAGTTGGAGCAAATGCTTTTTTGTTGACCAGGCGGACATGAGTCTTTTTATTGTTTATATATGACATATTTATTTTTGACGTTGTTAATAGTTTATATATGACATATCTCTTTTGACATTACTTTTTCTAGAATGATTTATTTGTAATTTGTTCTCTTCAGTTTTTTATTTCCTTATTTCCTTTCCTCACTGGGCTATTTTTCCCTATTGGAGCCCCTGGGCTTATAGCATCTTGCTTTTCCAATTAGGGTTGTAGCTTGGATAGTAATAATAATAATAATAAAATAATAATCCCAAGGTGCATTTTGATGTTTCAGCTTCACGGTGTGGAACGTGGTTTTCCCAAGAGCCATCGTTTCTCCTTATCCTTCTATCTTTATATTTCTTAAGAATCTTTGCGTTTTCTTCCTATAATTATCGCCTAGATCGAGTTCTAGATGATGTTCTTTTAAATCAAGTGAGATCATTTGGTTAGCTGAGATAATCTTTTTCAGGTTGTGAATGATATTTTACAACTTCAAGGTCTGGAAATCGTTAATTTTTTTTTAACTTTATTTTAAAATAACAAAATACAATATTTACATTTTGTCAATTAAATAGTTGAACACATGAATTCCTTTGTAACAAGTTTCTTCAGTTTTTCCTTATACAAAATTGACGCAAACCATCTCACATAATTTAATCTTCCTCTAAGAAAGGAAATCGTTAATTGAATCAAAGTTTCCTCAGAAAATATCAACAAGCAAATTGTCATCATTTTTTTTTTCTGCAGTCCATGTCCCTAAGAGGTGTGGCTTCAGTTAACTAAAGTCATTTGATTGAATAATCTTTTATTTCCATTCTTATCCATCTCATATTCTCTAACCCCATACTGTGCTCATTTTAAATCGCTGTTTTATCTATGGCAATCTTTTTATCAAATCATAACCTTATCATAAATTTTCACTATTTCACTCCTGTGGATCAGCATATATTTTACTTTTAGAAAGATATCATATTTCTTCATACATCTTTGGAAACTATATATTTACTACTTTTAATTACCACTACTACACGTAACAAGGCTCACTTTATAAAGGATTGATATCTATAATTGGGCTTATAAATCAACAACGCATTTGCTGCGGACATGAATATATTTTGGTTGAATTTAGGATTTTTAATTCTATGGCTGAGTTCCAACTCTTTGCTTTTAGAATATTTGGATCTTCTCTATATATTTTTGTAATACATATCTATATTTTACATATATTCACCATAACTTAGAGCCTAAAAATAAGAAGAAAAATCGTATTATTAGAATTATGAATTTTTGATGCATTTATTAAAAAAAAGTAAAAAAGAAAACTACCATGAAAGTATGATATAGTAATCACACAGTTGAATCTGAGTGTTTCTACTTCTTGTCAACAGATGGCAGCACATGTTCCTTGTTCCATTCATGTGAATGATTCTATCCAATTGGAAAAGGGGTGATTGATTGATACTTACGTACTTATGGAGAAACATGTGTGGCAGGTATAAATTATATTGAGCTCCAATTAAGTAAGCTATTTTAGGCTATTTTTAAACCAAAATGACGCTATGGAAAGTTCCAGAATGCAAGGATTAAAGAGCTCTACACATTGTTTATTTTCATGGTCAATAGATGGCCTTAGGAATAGAGTTCCAAATTGCTACTTATCCCCATCATCCCATAATTATAGATTTTATGACTTCATTTCTGTTGCTATTTGGGCACAAAATTACTATAAAACATACGCACGTGAACTTGATGATCCTTGTTGTCTGACCATAGCTTAATTCTTAGGAAATTACAAATTTCACAATAAATGTCAGAGGAATATTTCCCTAACAAACAATCGTTAGTTCAATCACTTTTGGGGGTGGGGGGGGGTGTTGCCAGTGCCACATGTACTGAAATCGGTGGGACAATCAAGTAATTACTCAGTTATTTCATCTAATTTTCAATTACCATTTCATCAAACCAAAAGATAATAATACACTTCATGGTATGATATATATTATTACCGAAAACTACGTAGAATAACAATATTGATACATACCGAAAGGCATAATGATGCAGACTCCTCCTAGCTCCCTCCCATAGTTTTACTTTTCCGCCAATAGATGGCATCAGAAGTACCTTGTCTTCATTAATATAGTATACCACTTGAAGACCACGTGTGTCAAAAAAGAGTGGTAGGAAGGTAGAGGCTAAAGAATTGGTAGTTGGTAAATTGTCCAACGATCGTTTCCTTATTAGGAATGGATATTTTTATCAGAAAATGGTGTGATTTTTTCATACGATATGGGAAGCAACCTGAGTTTATTAATGAAAGTTATCAGTATTTCTTTTCTTCATCAGAACACATGAATTGTAGGTCATATCCCTGTATCAGTGACCAATGTAACAATCATCAGCATAGTTAAGGTTGTGGGACGAGTTTGGGACAGCGCTGCCAAATGGAATTTCCTCGAATGGAGAATATCATTATTCATTACAGATTCAAATCATTTAAGGAGTAATACTTATATATAGAAGGTACATAACTATGATGTAATTTGATGCTCTTATAATCAGCGTAATCAACATAGACAAATCGAATAATGAAAAAGGCAATGGTCACATTTCTGAGTCTTCGCAAACACCTGACTGTGTTACGTCATCCACCTACAAATTTGTGGTTGTTCATAAGGGCGTTCCAGAGTGTAAGGAAATTATGAAATAAACCTTATTATCATTTACCTAGTAAATGTATGCATGTTAGTAAAGCTGTTTCTTGGCTCAATCTAGGTTAACTGAAAATCTCTCCCTCTCTCTCTCTCTCTCTCTCTCTCTCTCTCTCTCTCTCTCTCTCTATATATATATATATATATATATATATATATATATATATATATATATATATATATGTATATGTATATATATACATATATATATATACACACACACACACACACATATATATATATATATATATATATAAATATATATATATATATATATATATATATATATAATTTTCCCCCTACTAGTAACGACTTCTTGAGTCAGAGAGAGAGAGAGAGAGAGAGAGAGAGAGAGAGAGAGAGAGAGAGAGAGGCCACCTACAAGACAGAGATGCTGATGGTCTCTGTAAATGAATCAGAAGAGACGGAGTATACTTATAACAAAAAGAGCCAATCTTCATTTATATATAGGTGAAGTGTGGATCATTAAGCTATCAACGATATATGACAATCATTGGTCAACAGTATTTTCATTAGTACGAATATTGATCGTGATGTTTTTGAGCAATTTGGTGCTGCACATAATAGTTTGGAGACGGAAATGTAAGCATACATGGTTATATCACCGGGATCAATGAGAATAGAAATAAAGTTTTGCTATATACAATAGTTTGCTTTAAATGAAGGGTTTCTTCTGTAACGATATCAAAGTCAGTTTAAATCATTACCAATAAATCACAAGAAAGGTTTCCTCGTTTTTCAAGTTTTTGATTTGATGGAAGGGTTAACAAAAATGGTAGGTTGTTGGATGTCAAGAAAGGTTGATCGAGATTTTTCTTCAAAGAATTAAAACATTTTTTAAATAAGTTACAAATACGTTATGATCGATAGAAATGGGAATAAATGTTGGGCTGGTCTAAATACTCAAATGTTTCTCCATATTTCTATCGGTCAGAGGTTTGAATCCTTGACCGGGCTGATATTTATCATTAAAGGCAGAGCGAATTCGATAGTAAGAAGTATTTGTAACCTATTTTTGAAAAATTGATATATATATATTATATATATATATATATATATATATATATATATATATATATATATATATATATATATATATATATATATATATATATATATAACACAAACACTCGTGTTTTTAATCAATGATATCCATGGTCCACAATAGCATTTAATATCGAATTCTACGTTTGGGAATTTATATCCACAGGAAATTCATCTATGACAAATGCTTCTGGCTGGGCAAGGATTCGAACCTATGCCCTGAGACGAAACAATGCTTGCATGGACGACTTTGCCAATCGAGATATCAAAAGAGAGATATATATACTCATTTGAGTATATACCTACAGAATTCAGGAATCTGTTCTTAGACTTGCAATCAACCCATCTCCACCATGATAGCTGATTAGTGAATTTGCAACACGTAGTTATTCATGTTGAATATGTATAACTAACACTCGTGATTTTAATCAATGTAAATATCAACCACGTTGGCATTTAATTCCAAATTTTACATTTTATTCCACTGGGAATTCATTTATGATAAATGCCTCTGGCTGGGCAAGGATTCGAACTTGGACCCTGACCGAAACAATACCTGTGAGGACGACTTTAACAATCGAGCTATCAAGAGAGATATAAGGTCATATGGAATCCACTGTACCTATACATGTCGAATTCAGGAATCTGTTCTTAGACTTGAAATCAACCCATCAGAGTTTTCACCGTCAGAGCCTTTTCAAACTTTAGCCTCCCCCCCCCCCAAAAAAAAAAAAAAAAAAAAAACATAACCCTTCTACGCCCCTATCAGAGGAATTGAATTATCTAGAATTTTTTTTTATAATCATTTCTCGATTTCCTACTTTCATTGCGAAATTTATACAATTTTTTTTTCTCTTTTTTTTTTCAATTTGATATAACGTCGTGTCATTCAGACGCCCTTCACAATGACGTCGCCAACTTGGTTTTCTGTTTTAGTTGGCAATGTGATCTTACGGATTCCATGGTCTCATTTAACAATAGATGCATATTCTGAATAATTACATTCTGGGT
Organism: Palaemon carinicauda; assembly: GCF_036898095.1. Lineage (NCBI taxonomy): Eukaryota > Metazoa > Arthropoda > Malacostraca > Decapoda > Palaemonidae > Palaemon > Palaemon carinicauda. The sequence continues at coordinate 15,699,540 of NC_090740.1, read as the reverse complement.
TTTACCGCGAGAGTAATTTTAAGGAGACAGATTCCTAAAGAAATCGCTTCACAAAAACTCATCATAGTTTTCCTATTTACTACAAAAGAAGGACGGACATTATGTAACGCATCGCGTAGCTAAGGCGTCACACAGGACAGGTCTCTATGCTGTACCTTGAATGGTAATTACTCTTCCAGGGAAGCCCCGGTACAAAAAAAAAAAAAAAAAAAAAAAAAAAAAAAAAAAAAAAAAAAAAAAAAAAAAAAAATTACTCCCCTCCATTTACTGCACGCAAGAATACCCCAGACCCCACCATAGGCGGGATATGGCTTCCTTGCATATATATATAATGTCCGGAGATGATTTGGAAACACAACAGATCCACGGTGCGAGAGACAATCATCTTTGAGAAAGGCAAGTTCCTGATTTTCATCTGTTACTGGTGGTACCTTTTCATAACATTATAAGTGTTTCAAAGGTTATCTGTTATATTAGATTTTTTTCTAAGTAGATTGTTATTTTTCTGTAATATAGTTTATCCATTCTGGGTCATTCAATCTTCAGTAAGATATCATTTTCTCTTAGTTTTATATAAAACTAAGTCACTATATTTTAAAGGGTAAAAGTTTTTTCAAGTTTGTGGTCGAAATCATGATTTAAAATTAAAACCCTTACATAGACGAATCTTACACACATTTTCCATATAATTTCCGGAATGCCTCTCCCACTTTTTATTATGTAAATTTAATACTGCAAAAATTCTCAGATTTTGAGCGTGCGGAATAAACTATATTTCGACAAATTCGCTTTTTAAATGAAAGTCGTTAAATATATCAGTAAACCACATAGTGTAAGTTTATCTTAGATAATAAACAATCTGGTTGTCATCACATTTGTATTAGATCAGCGATTTTTTAAAGACATATAAGAAAAATAGCGATTCATAATGTACTAAGAAGAGTCAGTTACTGTGAATATGGAAACGTTTAAAATCAAAGCTTCTTATACATAATCGATTCAGACAATCGTTTTACAGACGCCCATTGGAACGAATCGACCAAACTTCTACGACCTGAGA
>NC_090740.1:15686618-15697980 GCF_036898095.1 Palaemon carinicauda | reverse complement strand
GGTTGTCACAATTGCCGAGTTGAGTTTCTTCGTAGGGTTTCTCGCTTAAATGAGAATTACAAAAAGCTGAACCGAAATCTTTTATGGGATAATGTCGTTCCCTGACAGATATGAAGTACTGTTGCCCAAAATCTGAGCTGTTGAACACATGCAATAGGTTTTTATGCTTGTTTTAACTGATTGTGTTAGTTGGTCAAAAGGAAATTTGGAAGATACTGTTCCCTAAAGTGAGATAATGCAGAAGGAATGGTTGTCAGAAAAAAAGATGGTTTCATACTAAGAACTAGAAAAGCATTCTGAGAGTGCAAAGCTCCGCCACGGCAGCTTATTTCTCGAAACCAGCGTGCCTTTCCCAGAATTGATTAATCATTCCCAGCGATTTACATAACAGTTTAAAATCGCTGCAAGCTTCATTACTTTACGATTAAAATTGTGGCCGTATGGTTGATGACCGGAATTTGACCTTTTGCTTGACCTTGACCTTAGACTTGACCTTGACCTTCAACCTTAACATATATTAATTGGCGTGGATTTGTATACACTCAAATATGAACCAAGTTTTAAGTCTCTGTGACAACGATGTCCAAACTTATGGCTGATTACGTGAATTGGATATTTTGCTTAAATGTCATCTTGACCTTTGACCTTGACCTTCCAAAATTTAATCGTTTCCAGCTTTTTACATAACAGTTACTCCCTGCAAGTTTCATTACTCTACGATTAAAATTGTGGCTAGGAAGCTGTTCACAATCAAGCACAAACAAACAAACAAACACACAAACAGGGGAGTAAAACAAAACCTCCTTCCAACTTCGTTGGCGGAAGCAACAAGAAAATGGAGACTTTTGTACGAAGAAAATTAGGGAAGAGTCAGAAATCAGGTAGAAATCTTTAAGGAAGGGTAGACCAAATGGGAAAACCAGTATGGGATACAAATACTGTACTATAGTCAATTTCATTTGATGAGGCGCATTTGCACTGACTCGCATCGATGCCATTTTAGCTCGGAAAAGTTTCCTGATCGCTGATTGGTTAGAATTATCTTGCCCAACCAATCAGCGATCAGGAAACTTTTCCGAGCTAAAAGGGCACCGCTGCCAGTCGGTGCAAATCTGCCTCGCTAAAAAATATTGACTATAGGTAAAGATACGTAGAAAAAGGGTCTTAAGCTATTATTCCTAATTGCCTTACTAGAATGAAATGATGTAAATCCGTAACTACATTATTTTGCAGGTTGGGGAGGAAAGTCTTATAATGCATCTGTTTTCTTTAAAATTTCATTTCAAAATCTTGTTAATGATTAAGATGCAAACGAAGGATATAAAAGTAGTAAAATGACAGATAACGACAGGAAACGAGGGATATAAAAGTAGTAAAATGACAGATAACGACAGGAAACGAAGGATATAAAAGTAGTAAAATGACAGATAACGACAGGAAACGAAGGATATAAAAGTAGTAAAATGACAGATAACGACAGGAACCGAAGGATATAAAAGTAGTAAAATGACAGATAACGACAGGAAACGAAGAATATAAAAGTAATAAAATGACAGATAACGACAGGAAACGAAGGATATAAAAGTAGTAAAATGACAGATAACGACAGGAAACGAAGGATATAAAAGTAGTAAAATGACAGATAACGACAGGAAACGAAGGATATAAAAGTAGTAAAATGACAGATAACGACAGGAAACGAAGGATATAAAAGTAGTAAAATGACAGATAACGACAGGAAACGAAGGATATAAAAGTAGTAAAATGACAGATAACGACAGGAAACGAAGGATATAAAAGTAGTAAAATGACAGATAACGACAGGAAAAGAAGGATATAAAAGTAGTAAAATGACAGATAACGACAGGAAAAGAAGGATATAAAAGTAATAAAATGACAGATAACGACAGGAAACGAAGGATATAAAAGTAGTAAAATGACAGATAACGACAGGAAACGAAGGATATAAAAGTAGTAAAATGACAGATAACGACAGGAAAAGAAGGATATAAAAGTAGTAAAATGACAGATAACGACAGGAAAAGAAGGATATAAAAGTAATAAAATGACAGATAACGACAGGAAACGAAGGATATAAAAGTAGTAAAATGACAGATAACGACAGGAAACGAAGGATATAAAAGTAGTAAAATGACAGATAACGACAGGAAACGAAGGATATAAAAGTAGTAAAATGACAGATAACGACAGGAAACGAAGGATATAAAAGTAGTAAAATGACAGATAACGACAGGAAAAGAAGGATATAAAAGTAATAAAATGACAGATAACGACAGGAAACGAAGGATATAAAAGTAGTAAAATGACAGATAACGACAGGAAAAGAAGGATATAAAAGTAGTAAAATGACAGATAACGACAGGAAAAGAAGGATATAAAAGTAATAAAATGACAGATAACGACAGGAAAAGAAGGATATAAAAGTAATAAAATGACAGATAACGACAGGAAACGAAGGATATAAAAGTAGTAAAATGACAGATAACGACAGGAAACGAAGGATATAAAAGTAGTAAAATGACAGATAACGACAGGAAACGAAGGATATAAAAGTAGTAAAATGACAGATAACGACAGGAAACGAAGGATATAAAAGTAGTAAAATGACAGATAACGACAGGAAACGAAGGATATAAAAGTAGTAAAATGACAGATAACGACAGGAAACGAAGGATATAAAAGTAGTAAAATGACAGATAACGACAGGAAACGAAGGATATAAAAGTAGTAAAATGACAGATAACGACAGGAAAAGAAGGATATAAAAGTAGTAAAATGACAGATAACGACAGGAAAAGAAGGATATAAAAGTAGTAAAATGACAGATAACGACAGGAAAAGAAGGATATAAAAGTAGTAAAATGACAGATAACGACAGGAAACGAAGGATATAAAAGTAGTAAAATGACAGATAACGACAGGAAAAAAAATATAATATTCTGATATACAATGGACTGACAACCTAATTCAAAAAATAAATATTATTAACAATTCCATAACACTTAAACTTATCAATTAACCATTGAGTCTCTATTTACTATGTTCATTTGAATACACCAGAGAACTCAATTTTTTTTTTCAAGTACTACCCAGGTACTACCATCAATACTTTCCCTGTCAATTCATTTTCAGATCAACAAGGTTCACTTATTTATGGTCTGTCGTGAGTCAGTCGTAAAGGACAATCAAATGAGGGTAATGGCTACCACATTCATATCGAGAAGTATACGAGCATATCATTAATCAGTATTATTATTATTATTATTATTATTATTATTATTATTACAAGCCAAGCTATAACTCTAGTTGGAAAAGCAAGATGCTATAAGCCCAAGGGCTCCAATAGGGAAAAATAGCCCAGTGAGGAAAGGAAATAAGGAAAGGAATAAATGATGGGAACAAATTAACAATAAATTATTCTAAAAACAGTAAAAACGTCAAGATAGATATGTCATATATAAACTATTAACAACGTCCAAAACAGATATGTCAAATACAAAAATAGATAAAGTTACAACAGTAACTTTATCGTTGTAAACATTTCTTAAACTCTTGCAAATAAACACAGCAAATGTGAAGATTTTTGTTCTAGAATTTCCAGTAATAAATTTGTCAATCCTCTCTCTCTCTCTCTCTCTCTCTCTCTCTCTCTCTCTCTCTCATCCTTTGTGCAAAGCAAGAACAGTATTATCGTGAGTTACATTGATTAAATACAAATATTCTTTTCAACAAACTTTCGTGTTAGATGAAAATCCCAATATTTCTAAGGCATCCTGGGTTAAACTTGATGCGCGCGTATATATATATATTATATATATGTGTGTGTGTGTGTGTGTGTGTGTGTGTATATATATATATATATATATGTGTGTGTGTGTATGTGTGTATCTATATATGTATATGTATATATATATATATACATATATAGATACACATACATATATATATATATATATATGTGTATATATATATATATATATATATTTATATATATACTGTACATATATATACGTGTGTATATATACATATGCATATATATATATATATATATATAAGAATCTCTACACTTCCAATTCTTTCGATTCTTGTAACATAAGATTTAATATACTAACAGATTATCTCAATGACATTTGTCTTTTCTTTCATTCACATTCAACATCTACATTTCACTTACACAGAAGGGAGTAGGTCTGACATTCTGATCCTCTCTTCCTTACTTGGCTTTCAGAGAAATCTGTGTCTCTCACTAGACTACTACCTTTATTGCTACACCTATTCTGCGATTCGCCCCTACTCTCATCCTACCTTCATTTGCAACATTTACTCACAGATACTTATATGAATAGAACAATCCAGTTCTTTCATTATCCATTCTAATATTCAATAATGCATCTTGCTGATTTTCACTTACTCTCGGTATTTTACTCTTGCCTGCATTCTTCATTTTTTCTCAACATTCTTCTAACGCATTTCCTACATTGTGCAATTTTCTTCTCTATCCAAAACCATGATTGTTATTATTATTAATTGCTAAGCTTCCACCCTAGTTGGAAAAGCAGGATACTGTTAGCCCAGGGGCTCCAACAGGGAAAATAGCCCAGTGAGGAAAGGAAACAAGAAAAATAACATTTTAAGAAAAGTAACATTAAAATAAATATCTCCTATATAAGCTATAAAAACTTTAACAAAACAAGAGGAAAAAAAATAAGATAGAATAGTGTGCCCGAGTGTACCCTCAAGCAAGAGAGAACTCTAACTCAAGACAGTGGAAGACCCTGGTACAGAGGCTATGGCACTACCCAACACTAGAGAACAATGGTTTGATTTTGGAGTGATCTGCTGGACTATGGTTTGAGACCCGCTCAAGCTCGATAGTTTCTTTTAGTGTCTGCAACTTCCTCATCCTTGTAAGCTAAAGATGGTGGGTTTGGTGAAGCCTACAGTTTTACCGGCTGACTCATCAGCAGCCATTGCCTGACCCTCCCTGGTCCTAGTTTGAGTGGAGAGGGAACTTGAGTGCTAACCATGAGTATTTATGGGCATTCTCTAGGCCAGGTATAGTCTCTGTCTTTTACCTCTGTCATTCATGAGCGACCTTTTAACCTTTAAACTCTTTCTCTCATTCCAAATCTTCGTACATAAACAGCATCAAATAAGATTATATATCCCCATGAAATGTTAAATCATGAAAGCATTGGTGTTCATATCAGATCCACAAAGTCAGGAAGATCAACCCAATATAAGTAACTTCTAACAAAGTCTTTCTAACTGAACCATCACATAATTATAATGATTATTTTATGACAGCGGCACCTCTTTGGCAGAACAGGTGCTGCCACCTGACGATATCAAAACCAATCTTGTTGCTCACCACCGGCTACGTCTACTGTACTTTAAAATCCTCATTATTTTCTTTGGTTATAAACTGCTTCATAAGAAAAAGAGGTAGAAATTCATATTTATTAGATAATCATCATACTCCATATGATCCTTAATACATCAAATTGTTTAGATAGAAGTCACTTGAAATACTTTGAAGGAATGATTACAGATCATTACTAACTTTATCAACATCATACGTGGGGTAAATCCTAAGAGAGAGAGAGAGAGAGAGAGAGAGAGAGAGAGATTATATCATACATTAGTCAACGGACATGAATATCAGACCAAAGTCTCAAAATTGGAAGGTTAGATATTTTCTCGTTTCTCGTGATTTTCTATCTTTTTATTTCGCATTTCTTCTTGTCAAGCGTGATCAGAATACCTATTAATATCATTATGATCAATAAGGGGAAAATTATCTTATGAATACTGATAGTTATATAAATGCACTGACACAATTTTAATCATTATATATTTCTGTAAACGGTTATCGAAAATTCTTTGACTAGCGCAATGATTTTACGTTCAAGTCAACTCATATATATATATATATATATATGAAAATACATATGAAATGTTATGTAAGGAATGTAAAGTATTTCATATATATATATATACATATATATATATATATATATATATATATATATATATATATATATGTGTGTGTGTATATTGTATATATATATAAATATATATATATATATATATATGTATGTGTATATATAAATATATATATATATATATATATATATAAATATATATATATATATATATATATATGAAATACTTTACATTCCTTACATAACATTTCATACGAATATTCATATATATATATATATATATATACATATATAGGAATACTTTACATTGCTTGATAACATTTCATATGTATAATCCCTAATTGTATATTATCATAGTAAACAAGAAAATTGTTAATTAACAAATCTAGAATATTGTGGTATTTCCAAGCAGTAAAATTAACACCGTTTAAAGCGATCCTTCTGGCGTAACGATTATCGAATCCTCTTCTTCCATTTCCAGGAATGCAATTTATGATAATAATCAGCTAAATTACTAAAGGAATTCATTGTGCGTATTGTATTTGAAGACTTGTGTACTCGATAGATACGATAGATATGCACACACACACAGATTCAACCGTTCCCACCCCCTCCCCCTTTCCTAACTACAATCTGCTTGTTCGGCATAAATATATATATATATATATATATATATATATAGAATGTCAAAATGTCATAAAAATAGTTTATATATTTTATGTAAGTTAATATGTAGGGAATATAATATATTTATCATGAATACTGTATATGATTATGTTTTCATAAAGAAAAATTATAAAGAAATTAAGTTTTAATAACGTAAGATTCAGCAACTGTTGTTCACTTTTACTGTACCCACATTAATTTTTTTTTTTTTTTTTTTTTTTTTTTTTTTTTTTTTTTTTTTTTTTCTTGTACGAAAGCACTTGGACTATGGTAAAATCGCTACATTTTATAACCCTCCATGGATTAAAATTGAACACAGCTTGTGTTGATCTCTCAACTGTTATTACTGATTTATGCCGAAAGGAATGCAGCTGTGTGTGTTCATGGTCTCAATTGTATAGGCTTATTTTTCTCGCCTTCTTAGATTATTCATGAGAGACTATAAATGCTCAACAATAACACCAGCTCCGTAAATATCTTTGGCTCCAATCCCCTTTTTACGTTATTGTGGGAGTGGCCATGATGGAACTGGTTTCCCGGGTTCAGACAGGTAAGGATTGTGAATCAGGGGATCTCCAGCAGTATTAATCCACCTAGCTTTATATATTCTTTAGTACTGCCTACAGTGAATTAAGTGTGGCTTAACAATGGCACTGTCACATTGCATGACCCACAGTAGGTAATAATGGAGCACTCAATAGGTGATGAGGAAACGAGTGATAATATTTCTAGCAAACAAAATCGAGTGCTACAAACAACAACTAATGCAGCCGTTTCTAGTCCACTGCAGGACAAAGGCCTCAGACATGTCAATTTATGTCTGGTGTTTGGCCCGTTTTCATCACCACACTCGCCATTACGTATTGGTGGTGTTGGGAGTTTTTCGTCTGATCACTCACAGCAAACCAACCTACCATGGGTGGCCCTGACTAGTACAGCTTTGCTGATCATGGCGATGCAAAATTCCTTTCATCACGTGAAGGTATGCCAACTAAGGAAATCCGCTTAAATGCATAATATCTATCTCTTGAATATTTTTTTTTTCCAAATTATCCACTCCTTGCAAATGACAATAGCTTCAAATATTCCATTGTTGATTAAAAAGAATTGATTTCCTGTTGGTCTGCGAGAACTAGATGGCTAACCATCATTAGTGGCAGACTTCATGATGACAACTTTATATTTCGAGACCAAATAAAAAAAAATGCGATAAAAAAGCACTTTGGAAGGGGTGCAATCTAACTCATCATAATATAATGATATGATTCGAAGCCAATAGTACCCAAAATATAATCTTTGGTTAAACCATGTTTTCGGACAAATAAAACTATGTACTGATACGAAGTATCTTTATTGCATAAAGAACTGTAAATGCATGGAAAAAAAAAAGTCACTTGTAAAACAATATTGTTCTATAACACTGCAAATACTAACTTCATAATGACAGTCTACATTGGTTATAATGACATCATCGTAATGCCTATCAGGAAAAATGCAGATATCTAAGTTATCAGAGATCGTTGACCAAAACGGAGACAGAGAGCTAATTTTGTTATTAATAAAAGGATGAGATTAATCAGCCCAGTGATTTAAACTGAACCCTAACAGAGCTGGCCCGATTGATAATGTCTTAGTTGAATGTAGACTGAGATTTCCAGCCAACTTTTGAAAAGAACCCCATTGTTTCCCCAGTCACCAAGATTAATACTATCTCAAGAACAAGAACAACTAAAGCAGTGGTTCCCAACCTTTTTCCTGTCATTTCCCCCCCTGCACCCAGTGCAACCCTCCAGATTTCCCCCTTCATGTGTATGAGGGAAAGAGTAGTTGAAACACACTGTGACGACTTACTAATTTAATTTTCCATTATACAAATATACTGATAAACAAATAGTTACAAAGTAAAATGGATAGAGAGCGGCTAGTAACAACTAACCGCATAGCCATAGAGCTATGAGGTTAGTTGTTACTAACCGCTCTCTATCCATTTTACTCTGTAACTATTTGTTTATCAGTATATGGAGAGCGGCTAGTACAAAATAAAAGGACTTTTGTTTATGCTTCTACTTCAAAATTGAATTATTGAGAAGGTTGAGCTTCTTGTGCACCAGTGTATCAATATCAGGGCTAGCTTTGTCACCTGATATTTTTTTTAGTTAGTAGGTAGTGTAATTATTTCCCCCCTGGTAGCTTCAAATTTCCCCCAGGTTGGGAACCACTGAACTAAAGCATCCCTTGCATTCATTGTCTTCTCCTCTTTACTTCTCAACTTGAGAAGGTTGAATAGCGCTCACACCTGTGCAAGGACAGCATTCCTCTTTCACACCGCTAATGATGATTGTGGTAACGATGATCGTGGTGGTCCTGGTAGGACAACCGCAGCACCGCCCGATATTGGCAGCAAATTTGCCTGCTGGGGCTTGTCGCTTTTCTCGCGAGGCGTCGGCCAGAGACGAGAGCAACAGGGGTTCCTGTTGGAAGAATCAGTTGTAAGTTTTTTTTTTTTTTTTTTTTTTTGCAGGTTTTATAATTCCTTAGATAAGTAGTTTTAAAATAGCTTACGTGAACATACAGGTATTACCTAAAATACTGGGTACAGGTAAAATAATTTGAAAGTGACATAGTTACATATATTTCTAATATATATATATATATATATATATATACACATATATATATATGTATATATATATATATATATATATATATAAATATACATATATCTGCGGGAATAACGTATAAGGGACTGTAACCATGGTAATCATGCATATTTCCACTGTTCCCGAGGGAGAGTGCTGGATAAATGAAATAAAAATTCTAAGTTAACCAACATTCGTCTAACAAACTCCGAAAATGAAAGCACTGAGATTCTGTTTAGCTCACCTCACTGCGATTTACTCATTCGCTAAGCAAGTATGACATAGAAAGACAATGAATTAGATCCTACCTTTCTCCAAATAAACTGGCAAAAAATTCAATAGTCAGATTCCTTCTTTAAATTTCATAATTTACAGCACATTCATCAGCATTACTATTATATAATTTCATATATACTTCAATAAAGTTTGCTCACAAGAGGAATCTTGTATAGAATAGAAGATGTGTGATGATGATGATAATAATAATAATAATAATAATTATAATAATAATAATAATAATAATCATCATCATCATCATCATCATTATTATTATTATTATTATTATTATTATTATTATCATTATTACTATTATTATTATTATTATTATTATTATTATTATTATTATTATTACGTAGAGGAACATGAATGTAAATTTATGGTAATGACTCTTTAATGCCAGAAGGCTCCATCGACAAAATTTATCGATTGAATAATTGTAAGAAAAAGAAAATTGGAAAATTGAGTTTATTTTATGAGTAGACCAGCTCAAAATTGAAAGAATGATAACAATTGTGGCCGGACGTCAGAATTTTTTTTTTTTTTTTTTTTTAAGGGGGGCGTATACCTTCCAAGATCTTAGCAAGGGTCAGGGCTTGGGGCGAAGCAGAAACAGGAATGACTGTGCTGAAGTTCCACATGCTCAAACTCAAACCAAGTTTATTTCAAGTGTTGTTAAAGTGATGATCTTGTCGTTTAATTACAAGTACCAGACAAAAATCCTAATCTCCTTATAACAAAAAAAAAAAAGAAATTATTTCAAAGCCTCAGGCCACAAAATTTTCTCCAAAGGTTGTGATCATAAAATACTCATTTATCTGATTATGATAATAATAATAATAATAATAATAATAATAATAATAATAATAATAATAATAATAATAATAATAATAATAATAATAATAACAACAATAATAGTAATAATAGTAATAATAATAATAATAATAATAATAATGATAATAATAATAATAATAAAACAATATTAATAATAATAATAATAATAATAATAATAATAATAATAATAATAATATGTTTTACACTCAGGGAACAATCTAAGAGATCAAACCATTTACTCATGGTTTTAACCTCATTGTCAAAAAAAAAAAAAAAAAAAAAAGGTAGAACTTACCTCAGCTGGAGCAGGAGCAGGTATTGCCTCAGCGTAGAAGTAGTAGACCATGGCCACCAACAAGAGGGAGAGCATGAAGGTCTTCATTGTGGAAAAGTTTCGCTTCTTGTGTGACCTGATTTTGGTTATAATCAAGAAAAGGCAAAATGAAAAAAGATATTCTAAATTGCTTCGTTTTTGGGTATATTATTCTTTAATATTTCTCTTCCTCTTGTTTTATTAAAGTTTGTATAGTTTATATAGGGAATATTTTTAAATGTTGTTACTGTTCTTAAAATAGTTCATTCTTCATTGTTTCATTTCTTAACTGGGCTATTTTCCCTGTTGGGGCCCTTGGGCTTATCGCATCCTGCTTTTCCAACTAAGGTTGTAGCTTAGCAAGTATTGATAATAATAGTAATAAAAGTTAATACTTTTGAATCAGGGCACACAATAAATAAATAAAATAATGATCTAAATATATGATAGAAATTAAATGCTTATGATACTCGGCAGGTTTGAAAATTAAAACAAATGGAGACCGTTGTTTATAAATCGCTAATATGTTCCTTGAAATAATATATGAAAGCAAAGTTTATACATTATTATTATCATTACTAGCCAAGCTACAACCCTAGTTGGAAAAGCAAGATGCTATAAGCCCAAGGGCTCCAATAGGGAAAAATAGCTCAGTGAGGAAAGGAAAT
>NC_090740.1:15676618-15684118 GCF_036898095.1 Palaemon carinicauda | reverse complement strand
GAAATTAAAAAAACAGGGAATACATAAGAAGGCAGAATTCTTTGCTTTATTTAAAACATTTAATTACAAGAGAGAGAGAGAGAGAGAGAGAGAGAGAGAGAGAGAGAGAGAAATTAAAAAAACAGGGAATACATAAGAAGGCAGAATTCTTTGCTTTATTTAAAACATTTAATTACAAGAGAGAGAGAGAGAGAGAGAGAGAGAGAGAGAGAGAGAAATTAAAAAAACAGGGAATACATAAGAAGGCAGAATTCTTTGCTTTATTTAAAACATTTAATTACAAGAGAGAGAGAGAGAGAGAGAGAGAGAGAGAGAGAAATTAAAAAAACAGGGAATACATAAGAAGGCAGAATTCTTTGCTTTATTTAAAACATTTAATTACAAGAGAGAGAGAGAGAGAGAGAGAGAGAGAGAGAGAGAGAAATTAAAAAAACAGGGAATACATAAGAAGGCAGAATTCTTTGCTTTATTTAAAACATTTAATTACAGAGAGAGAGAGAGAGAGAGAGAGAGAGAGAGAGAGAGAGAGAGAAATTAAAAAAACAGGGAATACATAAGAAGGCAGAATTCTTTGCTTTATTTAAACATTTAATTACAGAGAGAGGAGAGAGAGAGAGAGAGAGAGAGAGAGAGAGAGAGAGAGAGAGAGAGAGTGAGAGAGAGAAAGAGATAATGGTACACAGACATATGAATAGGATCTCATGCAAAGCTGCTCCATGTGCAAACGAAATCTGGTCCAATGTTACAAATAACCAATTATTGCTGGAAATTCCCTGAAACTCAATACTCTCAAGTCGTAGAAGTTTGGTTGATTCGTTCCAATGGGCGTTTGTGAAACGATTGTCTGAATCGATTATGTATAAGATGCTTTGTTTTGAAACTTTTCCATATTCGCAGTAACTGACTCTTCTTAGTACATTATGAATCGCTATTTTTCTTATATGTCGTTAAGAAATCGCTGATCTAATACAAATGTGATGACAACCAGATTGTTTATTATTTAAGATAAACTTAAACTTTGTGGTGCAATGATATATTCAACGACTTTCATCTAAAGAGCGAATTTTGCGAAATAAAGTTTATTCTGCACACTTAAAATCTGAGAATTTTTGCAGTTTTAAATTTACATAATAAAAAGTGGGAATTATATGGAAAATGTGTGTAAGATTCTCCTATGTAAGGGTTTAATTTTAAATCATAATTTCGACCACAAACTTAAAAAATAATTTTGCCTTTTAAAATATAGTGACTTATTTTTTATATAAAACTAAGAGAAAATGATATCTTACTGAAGATTGAATGACCCAGAATGGATAAACTATATTACAGAAACATAACAATCTACTTAGAAAAAATCTAATATAACAGATAACCTTTGAAACACTTATAATGTTATGAAAAGGTACCACCAGTAACAGAGGAAAATCAGGAACTTGCCTTTCTCAAAGATGATTGTCTCTCGCACCGTGGATCTGTTGTGTTTCCAAATCATCTCCGGACATTATATATATATGCAAGGAAGCCATATCCCGCTTATGGTGGGGTCTAGGGTATTCGTGCGTGCAGTAAATGGAGGGGAGTAATTTTTTTTTTTTTTTTTTTTTTTTTTTCTTTTTTTTCTTTTTTTTTTTTTACCGGGACTTCCCTGGAAGAGTAATTACCATTCAAGGTACAACATTGAGACCTGTCCTGTGTGACGCCTTGGCTACGCGATGCGTTACATAATGGCCGTCCTTCTTTTGTGGTAAATAGGAAAACTATGATGAGTTTTTGTAAAGCGATTTCTTTAGGAATCTGTCTCCTTAAAATTACTCTCGCGGTAAAACCCAGAATGTAATTATTCAGAATATGCATCTATTGTTAAATGAGACCATGGAATCCGTAAGACCATATTGCCACTAAAACAGAAAACCAAGTTGGCGACGTCATTGTGAAGGGCGTCTGAATGACACGACGTTATATCAAATTGAAAAAAAAAAAAAAAAATGTATAAATTTCGCAATGAAAGTAGGAAATCACGAAATGATAAGAAATTCCTTTGATAATTCGTCTGCCAGGGGCGTAGAAGAGTTTTTCTTCTTTTTTTCGGGGGGGGGAGGCTAAAGTTTGAAGAGGCGCTGACTGCGGAGACTGACGGATTGATTTCAAGTCTAAGAACAGATTCCTGAATTCGACATGTATATGTACAGTGGATTCTAAATGAGCTTTTATCTCTCTTGATAGCTCGATTGTTAAAGTCACCCTCGCAGGCATTGTTTCGGGTCAGGGGCCAAGTTCGAATCCTTGCCCAGCCAGAGGCATTTATCATAAATGAATTCCCAGTGGATATAAAATGTAAAATTTGGAATTAAATGCCAACGTGGTTGATATTTACACTGATTAAAATCACGAGTGTTAGTGATACATATTCAACATAAACAACTACATGTTGCAAATTCACTAATCAGCTATCATGGTGGAGATGGGTTGATTTCAAGTCTAAGAACAGATTCCTGAATTCTATAGGTATATACTCGAAATGAGCATATATCTCTCTTTTGATATCTCGATTGGCAAAGTCGTCCATGCAAGCACTGTTTCGGCCCAGGGCACAGGTTCGAATCCTTGCCCAGCCAGAAGCATTTGGCATAAATGAATTTCCTGTGGATATAAATTCCCAAAGGTAGAATTCGATATTAAATGCTATTGTGGACCGTGGATGATATTTACATTGATTAAAAACACGAGTGTTTGTGTTATATATATATATATATATATATATATATATATATATATATATATATATATATATATATATATATATATATATATATATATATATATATCAATTTTTCAAAAATAGGTTACAAATACTTCTTACTTTCGAATTCGCTCTGCCTTTAATGATAAATATCTGGCCGGTCAAGGACTCAAACCTATGACCGATAGAAATATGGAGAAACATTTGAGTGTTTAGACCAGACCAACATTTATTCCCATTTCTATCGATCATAACGTATTTGTAACTTATTTAAAAATGTTTTAATTCTTTGAAGAAAAATCTCGATCAACTTTTCTTGACATCCAACAACCTACCATTTTTGTAAACCCTTCCATCAAATCAAAAATTTGAAAAAGAGAGGAAACCTTTCTTGTGATTTATTGGCAATGATTTAAACTGACTTTGTTATCGTTGCAGAAGAAACCCTTCATTTAAAGCAAACTATTGTATATAGCAAAACTTTATTTATATTCTCATTGATCCCGGTGATATAACCATGTATGCTTACATTTCCATCTCTCCAAACTATTATCTTCAACTCTGTCCAGCACCAAATTCCTCAAAAACAGCACGATCAATATTCGTACTAATGAAAATAACTGTTGACCAATGATTGTCATGTATCGTTAATAGCTTAATGCAACATCCACACTTCACCTATACAGTATATAAATGAAGATTGGCTCTTCTTGTTATAGGGGTTATAGGTATACTCCGTCTCTTCTGATTCATTTACAGAGACCATCAGCCTCTCTGTCTTGTAGGTGGCCTCTCTCTCTCTCTCTCTCTCTCTCTCTCTCTCTCTCTCTCTCTCTCTCTCTGACTTAAGAAGTCGTTACTGGTAGGGGGGAAAATATATATATATATATATATATATATATATATATATATATATATATATATATATATATATATATATATATATATATATATATATATATATATAGAGAGAGAGAGAGAGAGAGAGAGAGAGAGAGAGAGAGAGAGAGAGAGAGAGAGAGATTCTTTTAACCTAGATTGAACCAAAAAACAGCTTTACTAACATGCATACATTTACAAGGGAAATGATGATAAGGTTCATTTTATAATTTCCTTACACTCTGGAACCCCCTTATTAACAATCACAAATTTGTAGGTGGATGACGTAACACAGTCAGGTGTTGGCGAAGACTCAGAAATGTGACCATTGCCTTTTTCATTATTCGATTTGTCTATGTTGATTACGCTGATTATAAGAACATCAATTTACACCATAGTTATGCACCTTCTGTATATAAGTATTACTCCTTAAATGATTTGAATATGCAATGAATAATGATATTCTCCATTCGAGGAAATTCCATTTGGCAGCGCTGTCCCAAACTCGTCCCACAAAACTTAACTATGCTGATGATTGTTACATTGGTCACTGGTACAGGGATATGACCTACCATTCATGTGTTCCAATGAAGAAAAGAAATACTGATAACTTTCATTAATAAACTCGGGTTGCTTCCCATATCGTATGAAAAAATCACACCATTTTCTGATAAAAAATATCCATTCCTAATAAGGAAACGATCGTTGGACAATTTACCAACTACCAATTCTTTAGCCTCTACCTTCCTACCAATCTTTTTTGACACACGTGGTCTTCAAGTGGTATACTATATTAATGAAGACAAGGTACTTCTGATGCCATCTATTGGCGGTAAAGTAAAACTATGGGAGGGAGCTAGGAGGAGTCTGCATCTTTATGCCTTTCGGTATGTATCAGTATTGTTATTCTACGTAGTTTTCGGTAATGATATATGTCATACCATGAAATATATTATTATCTTTTGGTTTCATGAAATGGTAATTGAAAATTAGATGAAATAACTGCGTGATTACTTGATTGTCCCACCAATTTCAGTACATGTGGCATTTGGCAACCCCCCCCCCCTACCCCCAAATGTGATTGAACTGACGATTGTTTGTTAGGGAAATATTCCTCTGACATTTATTGTGAAATTTGTAATTTCCTAAGAATTAAGCTATGGTCAGACAACAAGGATCATCAAGTTCACGTGCGTCTGTTTTATAGTAATTTTGTGCCCAAATAGAAACAGAAATGAAGTCATAAAATTTATAATTATGGGATGAGGGGGATAAGTAGCAATTTGGAACTCTATTCCTAAGGCCATCTATTGACCATGAAAATAAACAATGTGTAGAACTCTTTCATCCTTGCATTCTGGAACTTTCCATGTCGTCATTTTGGAGCTTACTTAATTGGAGCTCAATATAATTTATACCTGCCACACATGTTTCTCCATAAGTATCAATCAATCACCCCTTTTCCAATTGGATAGAATCATTCACATGAATGGGTTAAGGAATAGGCCTATGTGCTGCCATCTGTTGACAAGAAGTAGAAACACTCAGATTCAACTGTGTGATTACTATATCATACTTTCATGGGATTTTTTTTTTTTTTACTTTTTTTTATAAATGCATCAAAAACTCATAATTCTAATAATACGATTTTTCTTCTTATTTTTAGGCTCTAAGTTATGGTGAATATATGTAAAATATAGATATGTATTACAAAAATATATAGAGAAGATCCCAATATTCTAAAAGCAGAGCTGGAACTCATCCATAGAAAATCCTAAATTCAGCCAAAATATATTCATGTCCGCAGCAAATACGTTGTTAGCTAATCATAAGCCCAATTATAGATATCAATCCTCTATAAAGTGAGCCTTGTTACGTGTGGTAGTGGTAATTAAAAGTAGTAAATATATAGTTTCCAAAGATGTATGAAGAAATATACCTTTCTAAAAGTAAAATATATGCTGATCCACAGGAGTAAGATATTGAAAATTTATGATACGGCTATGATTTGATAAAAAGATTGCCATAGATAAAACAGCGATTTAAAATGAGCACAATACTGTAGGGTTAGAGAATATGAGATGGATAAGAATGGAAAAAAAGATTATTCAATCAAATGACTTTAGTTAACTCAAGCCACACCTCTTAGGGACATGGACTGCAGAAAATAAAATAATGACAATTTGCTTGTTGATATTTTCTGAAGACACTTTGATTCAATTAATGATTTCCTTTCTTAGAGGAAGATTAAATTATGTGGGATGGTTTGCGTCAATTTTGTATAAGGAAAAATTGAAGAAACTTGTTACAAAGGAATTCATGTGTTCAACTATTTAATTGACAAAATGTAAATATTGTATTTTGTTATTTTAAAATAAAGTTGAAAAAAATTAACGATTTCCAGACCTTGAAGTTGTAAAATATCATTCACAACCTGAAAAGGACTATCTTAGCTAACCAAATGATCTCACTTGATTTAAAAGAACATCATCTAGAACTTGATTTAGACGATAATTATAGGAAGGAAACGCTAAGATTCTCAAGGAATATAAAGATAGAAGGATAAGGAGAAACAATGGCTCTTGGGAAAACCACGTTCCACACCGTGAAGCTGAGACATTAAAATGCACCTTGGGATTATTATTTTATTATTATTATTATTACTATCCAAGCTACAACCCTAATTGGAAAAGCAAGATGCTATAAGCCCAGGGGCTCCAATAGGGAAAAATAGCCCAGTGAGGAAAGGAAATAAGGAAATAAATAACTGAAGAGAACAAATTAACAATAAATCATTCTAAAAAAAGTAATGTCAAAAGAGATATGTCATATATAAACTACTAACAACGTCAAAAACAGATATGTCATATATAAACTATAAAGAGACTCATGTCCGCCTGGTCAACAAAAAAGCATTTGCTCCAACTTTGAACTTTTGAAGTTCTACCGATTCAGCAACTGCAATGGTTTCATCCTCAATTTAACAAATGACAACAATTCGCAATGACTCGAGTATTGTGATCCAATTAACAAGTGTTCGTGTGTTTCCTGTTCCAACATTATTCAGCTCTCAGACTTTTTTTGTCGGGTCTTCCCTCTGTGTAGAGGTTACAGATTGTAACCATACTTGCATATTTTACAATATACCGTTTATCGTCAAAGCCAAACGTAAACAAATAATATAGGATATCTGATGAATTATTCCATCCAGAAGGGGGGAGAATTGCATGGTCCACACTCCGAAGTTAATCATTTTCACGACAAATGGAGTATGCCATTAATCATACTATCAGTGGTCACTTTTCTCTAGTAAAGGATAGAAGAGACTCTTCAGCTATGGTAAGCAGGTCTTCTAGGAGGTCACTCAAAAATCAAACCATTGTTCTCTAGTCTTGGGTAGTGTCATAGCCTTTGTACCATGGTCTGGCACTGTCTTGGGTTAGAGTTCTCTTGCTTGATGGTACAATCGGGCACACTGTTCTGTCTTATTTCTCTTCCCTCTTATTTTGTTAAAGTTTTATAATTTATGAAGGAGATATTTATTTTGAAGTTGTCACTGTTCTTAAAATATTTCATTTTTCCTTGTTTCCTTACCTCACTGGGCTATTTTCCTTGATAGAGCCCCTGGGCTTATAGTATTTTGCTTACACAGCTAGGGTTGTAACTTAGCAAATACTACTACTACTAATACTACTACTACTACTACTACTACTAGGGTTGTAACTTAGCAACTACTACTACTACTACTACTACTACTAGGGTTGTAACTTAGCAAATACTACCATTACTACTACTACTACTACTACTACTACTACTAGGGTTGTAACTTAGCAAATACTACTACTACTAGGGTTGTAACTTAGCAAATACTACTACTACTA